>NC_133361.1:3413849-3480895 GCF_049309525.1 Garra rufa
GGTTAGGCGTAAAAGAGCACATAGTTATTGTGTTGGGGCCCCATACCTGGAATTTGTTTAGAACCCCCGATCACTAAGTCCGCCCCTGCCTTTATAAGAGGCACTGCTTCGGTGTTTACACTCAGAAAACAGACCGACGTGTGCCGTCAAATTTATCAACGTCTGTTCTTTTACTCCCAATTTTCCAAAGTTTTATGAGACGTGCAGTAAATGTATGTCAGCTTATGTCACGCAGGATAGATCAATACGCTATGATACGGTTCAAATGTGAGCATCTAAACTCCTAACCATGCAGCAGATTCGTTCTGAATGAATCTCTTCATGTAAACTCCCCTCCCTAACATTCTCAGTCTCGTTTATATTCATTAAGAAAATGTCAGTAGATTTTCGCCATTCAAAATGAGATTTAGTTTCATTATCATCTCGTTTTTTGTTGGTGAAAATTGTTTGTCAACAAAATTAACACTTCTATACTGTTACTGTAAAACTAGTACAACAAACATATCTTCTAATATCCGCATATAGCCAGCTGCAGTGGACACATTTGTATCCAGCTTTACTTGGACCCATTGTGCGAGCTGTCTCTTTCATAGTCCATAGTTTATGTACATGTTGCTGCTGATTGGGCTGACATTTTTGACACACACACACACACACACACACTAAACAAGAGAAAATATAGGGTGATATCAGGTAAAATGGCCATTTAAGGAATGAGTGCCATATCTCCTTAATAAAGCGGTACTTTTCTGATGCTTTTGATTGGTTTTCCGGTTTGAATATGCGACGCACTACGTCTGCCAATAACGTTAATCCTCTTTGCCAGTGCATTCTTCGTCCCTCTTTCTGTATTCGAGATCAATATTAAAAACATTCATAACAAATTAGCTAGCCTGCTAGCTGCCTTTACCAGACACACTTGTATTTATGAACCCTTTCAAAAAAAAAATCACATTTTCAAACCATTTTAATTTTGAGTGTCATTTGTAAAATTAGTGTTTAGACTACTGCATGATTTTCAGCTGAAACGTGACTAATGATTTGAAGGATGAAAATCCGCTGCAGTTCTGTTTATTTTCGAAAAAAAAAATCTATTTTTCTCAAGGGCTTGAAACTTTAAGATAAAAAGATAAAAAGTATCTATTCTAGAATCTATTCACACAAAAGTGGTAAAAATTTATGGTATGCAGATTTTTACAATTTTATATTTTATCAGTAAGAAGAAAAAAACGTGTTTTACTACATTATTATAATCTAGAATTGTGTTTTCTCTGCTTTTTTAGAGTAAACATTCAAGAAATCTTTTTTAAGATTTAAGTTTTTTTTAAGGCATTGTTAGTGTGTCCTGTCAAAGCTGTACAAAAATTTGATTTTGTAACAACAGTAAACAATTTTTTTGCTATAAGGTCTGGTTTTGTGGTGGCTGTACTTTAAAATTAAATTAATATAATCTTAATTCAAGTGATGAAAGATTTTGAAATTCTAACAGTAAACTACTGTAAGGTCACACCTGCTTGGTATAAAATTGAAATGATTTAGTTGAAAATATCCATTAGAAACTTAAAAGTAATCAAAAGTAATCAGATGTAACTAGTTACTTTACTTTTATAAATTCATTGAAAAGGTACACTACTTATTACATTTTAAATAGGGTAATTTGTAATCTGTAATCTATTACATTTCCAAAGTAACCTCCCCAACACTGTATATATATATATATATATTATATATATATATATTATATATATATATATATATATATATATATGTAAGGGATAATCAATGGTTTGCCGTGCGTTAAAGGATTTTAAATGCACGACGTGGAGGCTAATAACCTTTTAAATCCTTTAACGCACGGCAAGCCGTTGATTATCCCGCTTATTCCATGGTTACAGACAAATTAAAACTAGGATTGATATTTGCAGCGCAAAATTTGACTGAATGGATAAAAAAGACGGTTATTTTCGTCAGTTATGACACGCAGCTCTAGCATTCTGCCCGCTTCAAATCAGACTCAGAGATTAAATAGTCCGGTAAAATCACATTTATTTGAATGAAATATAGCATTTGTTTCAGTAGATTATCGATCGACCAAGAGAGAGTGTGAAGGCAAGAGAGAGGACAGTTTTGTGTGTGCGTAACGTTACCTGCATGCTGTGCGTCTCTCTGTACAAACAACAATTCATTCAAAAACAGCAGTTTTACCACCCCGTTGCTGAGGAATATAATGTAGCGATCTAGTATCTAGGATATTTTAATAAGGATCGCAGGCAAACGCTGACAAGAAGTTTATGTATGTGCGCAGCACAATGCGATCTCCGACCTCTCTCTCTCTCTCTCTCTCTCTCTCTCTCTCTCTCTCTCTCTGTGCTTTTGCGTGCATCAATTAAAGCAGCGCATTAATATAGAACGTGATTAAACTGACTTGGAACTACCTGTGCATTAAATGGTTTTACTGCACACCTGCCAGCCAATCAGAATCCAGTATCCAGACATTCCATGGAATATATATATATATATATATATATTAGTGGTGGGCCATTAACGGCGTTAACGTGCTGCGTTAACGTAAGACTCTTATCGGGCGATAAAAAAATATCGCTGTTAATCTATTCTCAAAGTTGGGTTGGGAGCTGGGTCTAAACTACGCAAGATATGATGACTTTCACCTTGATATTTTAGCGCGGATGATGTATACCTAGTCTAATTGCACTGTAGGGGGCGAGAACGAGTCTTCAACTTCTGTGAAATTACCACATCAAATGAGACGCGCAAACATGGATGCAGTTATGAAGCCGCTTCAGGGCAGGTGCGTGCGTTGTTAGACCCTTTTTACTGGGGAACGTGCCCCAGTGAAAATCTGCTGTGCATCAGTAAAATCTCAAATTTGAGTTATAATTTACTTTGATAATCCACAGGTTTTCAAGCAATATGGGAAAGAAAAAGGTCTCTCTGCTGCCAAAAAGCGTCAAATAGTGCAATGCTATGGACAAGGTATGAAAACATTAGATATTTCACGAAAACGTAAGCGTGATCATTGTACTGTGAAGAGATTTGAGGCTGATTCAGAGCACAGACAGGTTCGTGCAGGTAAAGGCAGAATGAGGAAGGTTTCTGCCAGACAAATTCATCAGAATAAGAGAGCAGCTGCTAAAATGCCATTACAAAGTAGCAAACAGGTTTTTGAAGCTGCTGGTGCCTCTTGAGTCCCGCGAACATCAAGGTGTAGGATCCTCCAGAGGCATGCAGTTGTGCATAAACCTACTATTCGGCCACTCCTAATAATGCTCACAAGCAGAAACGGTTGCAGTGGGCCCAGACATACATGAAGTCTCATTTTCAAACAGTCTTGTTTACTGATGAGTGTTGTGCATCTTTGGATGGTCCAGATGGATGGAGTAGTGGATGGAACATGTCCCAACAAGGCTGCGACGTTAACAAGGAGGTGACGTTTTTGGCCGGAATCATAGGGAGAGAGCTGGTTGGCCCCTTTAGGATCCCTAAAGGTATTAAAATGACCTCGGCAAAGTATGTCGAGTTTTTGACTGACCACTTTCTTTCATGGTACAAAGAGAAGAACACTGCCTTCCGTAGCAAAATCATCTTCATGCATGACAATGCACCATCTCATGCTGCAAATAATACCTCTGTGTCATTGGCTGCTATCTGCATTAAAGATGAGAAACTCATGGTGTGGCCAACATCCTCCCCTGACCTCAACCAGATTGAGAACCTTTGGAGCATCCTCAAGCAAAAGATCTATGAGGGTGGGAGGCAGTTCACATCAAAACAGCAGCTCTGTGAGGCTATTCTGGCATCCTGCAAACAAACTCAATCAGAAACTCTCCAAAAACTCACAAATTCAATGGATGCAAGAATTGTGATAGCGATATCAAAGAAGGGGTCCTATGTTAAGATGTAACTTGCCCAGTTAGGATGTTTTTGATTGAAATAGCCTTTGATTTCAGTAAATATGACCACCTAATGCTGCAAATTCAGCAAATGCCCATTTTCAGTTCTTTACAACCTATACAATGTTTTAACTCTGTTGTGCATAATAATGTGGAACAGTGCATTTTCAGTTTTTTATTTTTGAAATAAATACTGTTATCATTAGGAGGTTTGTTCAATAAAATTCGAATTATACCCTAATGGTTGATGACTTAAAAATTATACTGACTGTCATTTGCATTGACTAATTATGAAAACCAGAGAAAGAAATCATTTGCATAATAATTTGGAACGTGGTGTAATTCCAAGATTTAATCTAGATTAAAAAAATGTATCTATGCCCACCCCTAATATATATATATATATATGTGTGTGTGTGTGTGTGTGTGTGTGTGTGTGTGTGTGTGTGTGTGTGTGTGTGTGTGTGTGTGTGTGAGTGTGTTTTCATATTTCAGATTTCCGTATGTCTGACCTGTTTGAACACACCCAAATGTTATCAGAAACTCCTCCCTCTTGAAACACCTGACACTCGACTCAACACACTCAAAACCAGGAAGAGACTCATTATTTCTCCTGTCTGTCGTTCTCTCTTCTGTCTTTACTAAAGAAAACAAAGAATCAGTGAAAAACAAACACTATAAGGATTTTTTTGGAATGTTTCCTTTTGAACAGACAGCAGATATTTGTAAATTATTTGATTAGATTTTTTATTCATTTTTGTTGTTCAGAAAGTGAAAGTAAAGTTTAGACTGCTGGAGCTCAAACTGTGAAAATGGATTCACTATCTGTAGAAGAGCTTTCTTGTCCTGTGTGCTGTGAAATCTTCAAGAATCCTGTTTTTCTGTCATGTAGTCACAGTGTCTGTAAAGAGTGTCTTCAACAGTTCTGGAGAACCAAGAAAACTCAGGAGTGTCCCGTCTGCAGGAGAAGATCCTCAAGAGAACACCTTCCTCCTAACCTTGCTTTAAGAAACTTGTGTGAGTCGTTCCTGAAGCAGAGAAATGAGAGGAGTTCATCAGGATCTGAGGAGATCTGCAGTTTACACAGTGAGAAACTCAAACTCTTCTGTCTGAAGGACAAACAGCCGGTGTGTGTAGTGTGTATGAAATCAAAAAAACACATCAAGCACACAATCAGACCCATCGATGAAGTTGTCCCATCATATAAGGTGAGATAAATTAGTTTTTCATGTTGTTTTAAAGTCCTGTTTAAGTGTTGATTTGATTGATCAGAGCTGGTCATTGTCATTTACAAAACTGCGCATGCGTTCACTCAGATTGTGTTTGTTTTATGGCAGGTTTTCACTTCTGAAATAATTTAGATATGAGATGTTCACAAAAACGGAGAGAAAAAACAGGATACTTTTGTACTGCATTATATGATCATATCACTGTATCGTCTTCTCTTTCACTGTAATCTGGTGTTTTATGTATTTTTATTTGGTTTAATTCTAGGAGGAGCTCAATACAGCACTGAAATCATTACAGAAGAAACTTAAGCGCAATAAAATAATAAAAGGAGAGTTTGAGAAAACAGCTGAACACATGAAGGTGAGGAAACAGAATGGAGAGTGATTTGGATTCCAGCTGTAGGATCACTATATACAGTTGTGATCTGATATATTTAATATAATGGATTAGTTGATCTCAGATGTGAATGATGTGATCGTGTCGATGTGTGTCGATGGAGACGATTGAAGTGAATGTGGTTTGATTTCAGTCTCAAGCTGAGCACACAGAGCGTCAGATTAAACAGCAGTTTGAGAAGCTTCATCAGTTTCTCAGAGATGAAGAAGAAGCTACAATCACTGCACTGAGGGAGGAAGAGGAGCAGAAGAAGCAGATGATGAAGGAGAAGCTGGAGGAGATGAACAGACACATCTCAGCTCTTTCACACACAATCAAAGACATGGAGGAGATGATGAAAGCCAGTGATGTCTGCTTTCTAAAGGTCTGATTTCAGATGATTGATTGATTGATTGATGATTGATTGAGTTGTTGATGATCAATGGTGTGTTTGTTCTGCAGGAGTTTCCAGTCTCAATGGAAAGGTGAGTGATCTGCTGGTGTCTCTGGTCTCTCTGCTTCTGATCCAAAGCCACTGCAGTTCTGACTCCTGAATGTTCTTCCAGAGTCCAGATCTCACAGCCGGATCCACAGACGCCTTCTGGAGCTTTGATTGATGTGCCACGTTACTTGGGCAACCTGCCGTTCAGAGTCTGGAAGAAGATGCAGGACATCGTCCAGAACAGTGAGTCTGAAGAGTTCTCCTAAAAAAGAGTTTTCTCTTAAAACCTATTCCCAAAGCTGCTGAGACAAACTTTTACTTTTAGGAATAGAGAGAAGTCTTTAGTTGAGAGTAAGGGGCGTGGTTGAGCTCATTAATATGGATGATGTCAGCATGCTCATTAGCTATGCACACTCTTATTGGCTGATAGGGATTTCTCTGTCAGAGATTAATTCATATAAATATTGTAGAGTATGATACTATTTTGCCAAATTCAAATAAAGGTTTTACAATAAAAATGTGTGTTCAAAAATAAAGCTACGTGTCACTAATTAAACAACTAAATGTTCAGCTAATTGTCAGCCTCTTAAATGTGTGCTATATGAATATCCTTTTACTAATAGTAGAATGATCATTTCTGAATGCATGCAAACATAAAAGACAACCAAACTTTATACAAGGACCCTTGCACACTGAGTCAGAATATTTTTCTGTAGGCATTTTTTTGTATTCATCATTCGAAAAATTTGTCACGCATCAAATTATTGCACACTAGTCACGTAGTAATTCTTCCGATACAAAAAAAAAATCAATAAAAAGTCAAATAAAAATGTAGCGCAAAACAATACAAAATGTCAGTAAACTTTGATGCTTTGCCAGAATTACTGGAGCCACAGATTATAAAGAAGACCACTAGTTTCTGTGAACTCAAGTGTACAAGGACCGTTACATGATGGCTCTAAACTGTCCAAACACCTCTCAGAATGCTTGCTATGGATGCAAAAAATGCAGAAAATCGAACCCGATCCGATTGTTTTTATGACGTCCTGGAGGCAGTATGTAAACGTGATTGAGGTGAAACGTGAGGTAGTATTTGTTGTTTTACCCGAAAAAAAAATAATAATAATTGGGACAATGACCTTTCAAAAGGACAAATTTGGAGATAACTCCCAAAAGAATATAAAAATATGCATGCCTATGTGTGCAAATAAATGCAGTGTGTTTATAAAACTTTTACATTCTGAGGCAGATTATCGGCAATAGCCAATTTAGGATAGTTTGGGATTTGGTCTCAGTGATTTAGGAGTCCTCTTCACTACTGATGTTTCACAGATTTAGGAGCTTAAATGCTTTGTGAAATACTCTTAGAGCAAAAATGTAGGAGTCCTATATAAATTTAGGACTGACACGACCCTTTTAGCTCTAAGATGTTTTGTGAATACGGCCCTGAGCTCTTATACACACACACTGGAAATCATGATGATGAAGATGAGGCCATATTGACAGATTTCAGCATTATGAACCAGATCATCTACTGCACCAAAACCAGCAGCTCACTTTTACAAATAATCAATCCCACAATTCAGTCTGATTCACTCTCATATGTAGTCTAAAGACACAAAACATTATTTCCCATTTGATTATTGCTATTTATATGCTACTTTAATTAGGTTTTATTGGTATATATTTTTATTTATTTAATTTTGTAAGTGTTTTTGTCATTTGAAATAATAATAATAATAATAATAATAATAATAATAATAATAATAATAATAATAATAATAACAATAATAATAATAATCTATTTAGCTTCATTTTTTTAATTATAAATCATTTTATTTCAGTTTTAGGGTAGTTGCCAAAACAACATTTCTAAACATTTAAATTTAAATACATTTTCATCTAATATTTATAATTAATTGTAAGCTTTATTTTAATTACTGAATAATTAAATAAATAACTAAATATTTTTAATTGTAGTTTTTGTTAATATCAGCAATCTTATTACTATTATCATTATTATTATTACAGTATTATTTCATTGCATTATTGTAGAATAATATCTACTGTTTATTTATTTTAGACAGAATTCAGTAAATACCTTTGTGATTCATAAAAGAGAAACACTGAGGAAAACGATAAAGATATGAACATTATTTACTGCATATCTCTACATGAAAACATGAAATCACTGTGTAAAGATCTGTTTATTAAAATGATCTTCTGACTGTAATTGAATCTAAATGAGAGTAAATGAAAGTGTTTTGAGTTTGTGTCTGTCAGTGTTTGTGATTGAACTTTCAGTATTGATAAATCAGACAGAGAATGACTGACAGTGATGAGAGGAAAATGTCTGATGTGTTTGATCAACAGGACGAGTGTCATAATTCATAATCATCTGTGTTGGGTTCAGTCTTGATCATTATATGAACATCAGAATAACAGCAGCATCTGTTGATTGTGTCTCATCAGCTCCTGTCATTCTGGATCCAAACACGGCTCATCCAGCTCTCCTTCTGTCTGATGATCTGACCAGTGTGAGACTCAGCGAATATCAACCTGTTCCTGATAATCCAGAGAGATTTGACCATTATCGCTGTGTTCTGGGTTCAGAGGGTTTTAACTCAGGAACACACTGCTGGGATGTGGAGGTTAAACACTGTTTAATCTGGAGTATTGGAGTAACTACAGCATCAAACCAGAGGAAGGGAGATGATTTCTTCAACACTGGTGTCTGGTGTGTGTACTATGATGAGGACGGATGGTATCCAGGTTCTTGTTTTCGTGTTGAACAGGATCTTGATCGTGTGAGAGTGAATCTGGACTATGACAGAGGAACGGTGTCATTCTCTGATCCTGTAACTAACACACATCTACACACATTCACAACCTCCTTCACTCACACACTCTTACCATTCTTCTATAATTATAGTTATCCCTCTCTGAGGATCTTATCGATCAATAGTCAGTAATCTGTAGGTCTGGATCTTCCTGCTTTCATCTTTCATCATGTTTCAATATTTAATCCAGATCACATCAGTAAGAGACTGTTGATCTGAACATCAGACCAGAAAACAACTACATTTATTCATCTTTACAAATGAACAATTATTCAAACACGTGATGAAGGGCTCAAATAAATCATCTTCATCATATCTGACCAATGAGAAACAGTCAGATCATATTTTCTCTAGTGTTATTCCACTATTGATTCAACACATTCTCAGTGTTTGTTGTCAATGAAGAATTGTTGATTTCAGTTCTAGAGATTAATGATCATTTCTTTCTTGAAGTAAATGGATGTAAAAGGTTCTCGCTGATCCACAATGTTGAATCAAATATGAATATTTACTCTAGAAATACCTGATTCAGCTGTTTATGAATCTGATTCTCAGATCAAATGATGACTATGAATCTATGAAAACAAATATTAATAATCGCTTGTAGAAACTAACAGTGTCATTTTTTCTCGTTGTTCTTCCAACAAATTATTAAGCCACATTTATTTCTTTAGAGTTTCATATAATACAGATTGATGTAAATGAATAAATGACTTTTTTTTATCAGTGTTTCCTGTCACAGTTATTTCTTGTTGTGATTTTCAACCTGTAATTATCCTCAGATTGATCTCAAAGCAAAAAGAGGTGCTAAAGTCAGATTTTGAAATGAAATGATAATCATCTTAATTGAAGTGATGAAGGACTCTGAAAGTCTGACACTAACAGCGTTTAATACTGGAGTGTAGAGCTGCTTTGACACAATCTGCATTGTCAAATATAAGCGCTATATAAATAATGACTTGAAGTTAACACTGCTTTAAATGTTTGAACATGATTAAGAGTTGAAAACATTCAACATTTAGAAGCAAAGAGCAATCAAATGAAAGAGCATCATTCAGAAAAGTCTATTTTTATTTGTGTATCTTCACAATAACAGAGAAGCAGCACACTTTTGTAAAATAAAGAATGAAGCTTTATTCAATTTGTTTTTTTTCCAAAACATAAAAAAATGTCTTTTAAGGACTGAATTCAACATGGTGCGATGTGGCAATAACAGAGAAATAATTAAATTGAATGGATATTTTCCAGAGCTCAATCTCGTAGAGTATGAATGTGAGTTTGACCAACGACGTTATAACAAGCCCAACAACTAAACAGATATGAGCGACAGGTTTAATTCATCTTTCTATCAAATACAGTGTAGGAACATCTAGAAGCAATATGAATGCTCCTGAGATACATTTCCAGTGTCCCAGAAAAGGGTATGAATACTTATGCAACTGATCTCTTCAGTTTTTTATTTCTAATAAAGTTGCAAAGTTGTTACAAACCTGTTTTGTGCTTGTCATGGTGGTGTATTAGATGTAGATTGATGTGGAGAAAAAAGTGATTTAATAGTTTAACATAATGCTGCAACAAAACTAAACGTACCAAATAAAGGGGTGTGAATACTATTATGAATGTCTAAAATGTAATGGACTGTTACTAACTACATTTGCTTTGTTTGTTTGTTTTTGTCATGCAATTTGGAATCAATGGCAAACTCCAATCTGTAAGTGATCTAGCCAGCTCTGATTACAGGTGAGACCAGGTGTTTTCCCCCAACTGTAACTTCATGCAAGAGTGACTGATTGTGGATGTTCGCTCTGGTACACAGACGGTGAACCTGATTTGGAGAAAGTGGCTCATTACTGGATTTTGTGATTTTGTAACAGATCTTGCCATATTACAGAAATATTAATATTCGTTTATCATTATCTGTTTAGTAACCTTGGTAATTCTAGTCAGATGAAGATATCACTTACAAATAATCAGGCTACTTTAAGGGGAGACTCTGCAGGCAAAAACACTTTTTTTCATGCACCTGTCAAGTTTGAGATTTTGGGCTTTTTTTTTTTCATTGTGTTTTTCAGACTAGTGGAAAGAAAACATCTAAAAAAAAACCACTGTTAAGTGTTTCTTTTATAGCGCTTTGTCTATTTGTGTCAACAGATTTCTATCAAAATCTATATTTTTAGAGGCTGTTTCTCAAATTGTGTTTTTTCTTCTACACTGAGCCATAAATCTCCACTTCAGTAGCACTTACACACACCAAACTCTACTTTTTTATTCCTGACTGTATCTGAATTATGGCATGACAAACTGAGATACCCAAAATCCCCTCAGTTAAAACTTTTGACTCTATTTGTCCTAAAATTAAACAAGAATTTTGAATTTGACTTCATCCAGTGTTTAGATTTTCGAAAGATTAGCGCATATTTTATTAAATAATGCCTCATTTGCATATTCAAACATAACATTTTAGAAAACAATTAGACTTGTTTTTAGCAATTATTAATATAATCAATCAACTGCAACTATTAGTGTTTTTAACGCTTTAAAGAGTATACATGTTTAGATTGTACTGTTTTAAAGCTCTATTAATAACCATAAAGGTAGAGCTGTCATAAAGCCTGCATGCCTAGAAACTGCTGATCAACTGAATGTGCAAGTACCAACTATGTTAAAATATTTTTATATATCTTAGAAAATGTCATTAAATCTTGGACACAATAATTTGAATGCATTCAATATATATATTTTTTTTTAAGTTGCATTTGCTGTATGGCTTTGGACTGATAGCAAAGTGAAATAATTGTATGTGAGAGAGTCGGTGGTAAGAGATCTCTATCAATGTGTTCCTATTGGTCAGTATTAGAGGAACTGAGTTTAGCTAACAGTTTGCCTGCTCCAGACCAGGTTAGTTTCCCAGCAGAAATTGCCACAGTGGCTGAACTTGAGCTATGGTACATTTCCTTTTGACCAGTGGTGTAGTGGTGCCTGGAGAAGTGGGTATACCCTTTATTTTATAAACACCCACGCCCCCCCCCCAACCCCCCCTTATGTAAACCACGTGGGCTCAGAGTACAGTTTTTGTCCACATTACTTTGACACTGGTCTAGTAAAAATATGTGGCTTTGTTTCATATTTACAGTGTATACGTTTTTCATTATTTACCAAAAAAGAAAGGAAGTGAAATGTGACAACGTGCCCTGTAGGTGGGGTACATTGTAACATTTGAGGGGCACATTGTAACACATGACAGCTTAAAATGTTATCTGATCGAATGAAAAAAATATACACAACAAACTCAAATATTTTGTCAATAAAATACATGTTAACTTTTTCAAATAAAGTAATGACGTTTAAAAAAAGTCAAATTTTGCGTTTGACAATGAACACATTCGCAACCAGCTTTGAACGGCCCTGATCGCAACACACAGCTGTACAGTAGTTCAAAATAATGTGGACAAATTGATGAAACACATTTAGACATTCAGAAAAACACTCCCCTCCCTCCACACACAACTCTCATAGAACACCACTCACATAAACCAGCCAAAATGCTTTACATTTCTTGAAATAATAACATCTGAACATTAAACATTGATTGTCAGCCTTTATTCACCTGTTTCTTGTGGGTTCTCATACAAATCCATAAAAGTAATTAGTGTAAATTACATCGCTAATGTCATAGAATAGCATAGATTAATAACAGCGGGGCATATTGTCACACAGTGTTAAAACGTTCCCCATCTGCGCGACTGGAATATAATAGGGGTTTGTGTCTTCTAGTGGTTTGCGAAACTGATAAATAACGAATTGGAGATTAAAATAATAGCATATTTGTCTCATTTTAAATGAATACTTAAAACTGAATTGAAAAGTGTACTGTTATAGTGTTCGTTTATTAAATGCAAGTTAAATTACAGTCGTTTTGTATGTGTAAATGGTGAGTTCTGTGTTGTCCAATCAGATGCTGTTACGTAATCACGTAGGGATTAGTTCGCTGTTTTGTTTATATTAGCCAGACGCCAGTATGCTCGCAGGCTCCGATGCTGATGGAAACCCATTTGCATTGGGCAAGAGCATTAATCCCGCTGTTGTAAATCATATTTTACAAAGTAAAGTTCCTGAAACGGAATAACGTTGTTGTGTTTTGTACTTCACGCCTCCACGAACATTAAACAACCGGGAGCACAACAGTACTTTAGCCAGAAATTTACTTTTACTATGATAAAAAATAAATATTCAGCGATATCTTCAAAAGGCTTTTAAATTTTGGCGCACTTTTTCTCTCTCCATATGCTGCTATGGCAAGTATGAAATTTGGTTAAGCTAGCATGTGTGGAAATATTTAAACCACAAGTGTTAAAACTAACCCCGCGTTAGTTTGTGCCCCGCGCTACACTACTGGGGTGCGGGAGATGGAGCTCGCGCAATCAAAAAGCAAGCCGACGCCACGGTCCTGACTGCAGCATCACTGTCTTTATTGGGTGTTCTTAGTGAATATTTGCATTTATTCACATATGACTGGATGTTGTGGACTCTCGTGATTTTGGCTAATGCAGGACACTAATAGTGCACATTAGAGGGGATTAAGAAGTGGGTATACGCAAATCCGCCTGATAAAGAAGTGGGTATACGCCGTATACCTGCTTATACCCTCCACTACACCACTGCTTTTGACAATCAAAGCAAGTGACAATAAGTCAGACTAAACTTGGTAAACTTGTTTTATGAAACACCCCCCAGATATTACATGATTTGTGTATTGAAGACTGTATGATGCACGGATTACTATTGCGATACCAATCACTTTAGAAGGCCGAATACCTAATTAATGTCCAGTGACCAAGAGAGGAGTAAAGACCCAGAGTCATAAATTGAGATTCATTAAATGTATTGTTCACACAATAGGAAATGTACCAATTATTCACAATTGTAATTCCCACATAGAATGCACATTGGTATAAATTAAACCAAAACTGCAGGCCTGCGCAACAATAAACAATCAAATAAGAACAATTTGCACAAACAGGTTTAAAGAAAAGGAGATACTTAGATTATGCCGTGAGGCAGTTCTCAGTTCTGATAAGTCCCAATAGTTTCAGGGAAACTTGAATAAAGGGATAGTTGCAAACAGATGATTGGACTTGTTGTAATCCTCACGCGGAGATTTGAACAGGCAGATGTCCATAGATACGCGTCCTCCTCGATGTAGTCGCGTCCTGGATGTGTGAAGTGCTGACAGTACTTGTATAATTCGTGAGATTCATGAGATATGTGTGTGGTGCTATAATAAAGCAAATAAAGTGAAAATTAGGCGATCGGTGTAACAGTCATTATAGCTTCACGTGGCTAAACACGGGAGTAACCACAAACATATAATATACACACCGAATATCGTAGCCTTTCTTTCATTATTAAAGAAGTCAATAATACAAATCTGATAACATATAAGGTCACAATACTAAGATGAATAAGAATAAACAACACTTACAATCCTTAATGACGCACACGAAACTCTTAACAGGCAATCCCAACGAACTCTGAAGCAATCTCACAGCATTAGTCGACCATCCGCATTGAAAATCTAAGTCCGCTTGCGATCTGTATGCTTATGACAAATCCCCCGCTCATAATCTTCAATTCTTCTTCTTCTTCTTCTTTTTGTTTTATGGCGGGTGGCATCCAACAAATAATCTTCAATTAAACTCACTTTGATACTTTATAACAGCCATTGCACGTTTTCTTTGCTTTTTTACCTCTGCTGCATCTGATCGTTTGTTAATCTCTCTGAACTCGTGAGACTCTCCGTAACCACGCCTACTAGGCTGATGCAATAACTATAATAAACCGAATGCACTAGAACTATTATAATGAAACAAATTAAAGTAAGCATGGCCTTTTGCACAATTTGTGACAAAAACTTTCTGTCGGTTCAGCCCTGTCTTGAATGAAAGCTTCTCAGACCGAAGTGGTCTCACTTCATCAGTTTTAGTGCAGATTTGGCGCCATCTGCTGGTCACACAAACACCAGACAGAGAAACTTCAAATAATAAAACAATCCTGCAAATAAAACACTCTGAAATTATTATTATTATTTTTTTTTACCTATACAAAAATCTTCATTCACTGCAATACATCAAAACAGACTCTCGGTTTAAGTCAATTTAAGTCAAGTCAGCTTTATTTCTAGCGCCTTATGATGCTACTCAAAAGATTCAATTCAATTCAAGTTTATTTGTTTAGATGTTTTCACGATGCAAATCGTTGCACAGCAGCTTTATACAAAAGTTGATCTCAAGTTGATGTCCGGTAAAAATCATGCAGTTAATGACATGTAATCAAACAAACAGTTCAAAAGATCTTACTTTGAGTGTTTCAGATTACAGGAAACTAGTCAATAAACAACATGAAAACACTTGCATTTACTCAGAAGCAAATTTCGAGAGGTTCACAAAGCCAATAATATTCATATACATCAAGCCAGACAAATGAAATGCACACAAATTACAGTTTTCAAGTGGAAAAAAATATTTATTTTGTCGTATTAAATAGTGGTTTACTGAACAAAGTGCTTTGTCTTAAAAAAATCATGTAAAAATACTAAAATTAAGATTCTCCCAAATTAATAAAAATACACTAAGTGCAAATAACCTCTGCCTTGTTGGCAAAGGCAGAATCCGCCAAATCTCATATCATCAGAAAGGCACGTACTTTCAATAAAAATGAAGGAA
This sequence comes from Garra rufa, assembly GCF_049309525.1. NCBI lineage: Eukaryota > Metazoa > Chordata > Actinopteri > Cypriniformes > Cyprinidae > Garra > Garra rufa. Next base: position 3,429,370 of record NC_133361.1, read on the forward strand.
ACAATCAAAAAGTGGAAATTAAGGTTTTAGATATGCAGTACCGCCGCTCCCTATAGGCAGAGTACGCAGTCTGCAGGGCACCAACTCCCAGGGGGGCACCATCCCAGCTGCTCAAAAAAAATCGTTTTTATATATTATAATAATAAATTAATATTAATAATATACATATACAAATAAACAAAAATATAAAAATATAAACGTATATATTGCAATGATGATAATAATTAATGAACAATATGCCTGGTCCTGGAAAGAGACATCAACAGTCCGGCGCCGAGAAACGAAAGAAAAAAAAAAGCCCAAGATGAAGCCCGTGCATCACTCTCAGGTGCGTTCATAATCCTGTGAAACTTTATTTTATTCTGTCAACGTTAATAATGTGTTTTAATGTCGGTAATAATTTCACGACTAACGCATCTTTCTTAATATGAATACAAGCAGATCTAAGTAAACACAGTGACTTAAAATGCATTATATTAAAACACAGAGGCAATTATGATTATTGATTAATAATGACCATGTGGTGTCATTAAATAACAGTGCTAAAATACATAATCTAATACAAAATTAACAGTTTACATTACAATTTAAATAGAAATGCCTGAAAAGGGCACCAAATGCAGTTGTTACACTTACATGATGATCAAATTCCTTGTTTAATATTGACCAAACATTTAAAATATCCACATAATCTTTCTTATCATTTCCTCAACAAAAATATGTGGACATCATAACCCTTGTCTGCTTTATTGTCAAAGTCTGCTTTATTGTAAATTTTGAACTTTGGAAAGCTCCAGCAGATGACAGTGTTGATTTTATTTCAGTTTATTATTGTTTATTTTATTAAGATTTCACATTTTTAAAAGTTTTATTTAAAGTTTAATTTTTTTTTATTTTTTTTTTTTGCTGTAGAGATACAATTGTAATTTAGGCCTATAAATGATACAATTTATTTGTGTAATTACTTTTATTTGAATAAAGTTCTATTTTGGACCCTATAGTAGGTGTTTTTTTTTTTAATTATTTTATTTTATTTTTACTTCCGTAATATTTGGGGGAGGGGGCACAAAAGTAAATTTTTGCTTAGGGCACCCATTTGGCCAGCAGCGGCCCTGTAGATATGGTTAAAGCAGTGGTTCTCAAACTTTTTTGGTCGCGCCCCCGTTTAAACCTTCTAAAAAACCTGGCGCCCCCCCTCCCAAAAATACCTATCCCCCCTAAGACTAATAAATGATTTTACTAAACTTAATGAAAAATTAATGCTTTGTTCGTTAAAAAAAAAGAAGAAAAAAAAAAGCTACAGGAGAAAAACACATGCAACACTTGAAATATTTTAAAAAAAAAAGCACATAGGGATAATTCTCTGTTATTTATTTATTTATATATAATCCATGAACCGATTCCTGGACGATCAGATCCACCATCACCAGATCCCTGCGCGAAACACACATTCACACAACAGCAGACACAGATTGAGCTCTTAAATATTTATATGCTTCAATGAATCAGTTCATTTATCAGTTTGATTCACTCACCTGATGTCCTAACTGTGCTTTCCTCTGAAAACATCTGAAAACAGAATCCGATTACATTATATTATATTCAAAGGATTTTCTGTTTATTTTAGGGTTGAGATATAAAATTAATCAAATTATCTGTTAAAGATGACAAAATAAATGTGATTGAAAACAGCTGTTGTGAACTATAAGATGTAATGACTGAAGAATCGTGTTAGAGAGATCAGCCTCGACTCACCTGAAGATCCTTTTACGCAGCAAGAAACAGATCAAGAACAGAAAAGCAATGAGAATCAGGACAGAAATCCACCACAGCTGATCTGTAGATGTGAGAGAAATACACTCAACTGAATGACTGAATACATAAACTGATGAAAACAGCTGATCAATAGAAATGATAAATATTGAAACACAGAAGCATATGAGTTTACCTGAGTGCTGGAGATCTGGAGTCACTTCATTCATGAGATTTTTGCAAACACAAATATGAGAGAAAAGATTGAGTGTGAATGAGATGTTTAGTGTTTTATTAGTGAATAATCAGCTGAAACTCACCTGAGTTTGGAGTCACTGCAGTTTGATTCCTCACTGAAAAACACATTCACAATCATCATCATTACCTTGAAGATTCACTGAAGATTCAGTTCAACACAGAGTTTACTAAAGTGATTCTCTCACCTCTGAAAATGGTGTTCAGACTGAACTGTGAAGACAGAAAGATTCATTAGAGCAGCATTAATAGTGTTCATGAAATATTAAAATGATTTAAGAGTTCATAATAATATAAAAATTATAATAATTTCCATCTGTTTACTTATGAAAACCAGTTCTGGGGGTAATGCATTACAAATAATGTAATCAGATTACTATTTTCATGCAACTAGAAAAGTTCCGATTGCTTTTAAATTTACAAAGAATTGTCGGAGTTCCTTTTTCAAACAAGCAACTCTGGTTACTTTGATTTCCATGTATTGACTGACCATTGGTCTCCATGTTGAGTGAAATCAGGAGTAAGTGTAGAGATAAAGACACTTCCTTCAGTCTGTGGCTTATTCGTTTCACGTCCGGTGTGAACGGATCTTTAAAGTTGCCAAAGATATAACCATTAGGTTTTGTTATTTAAAAAACAACCAAGCAAGCACAGCTCAGGTGACAAAAAGTAATGCATTACTTTTCCTTAAAAGTAATTAAGTAATGCAATTACTTTTTAATGAAGTAATGCAATATTCCAATGCATTATTTTGAAAGTAACTTTCATCAACACTGGTGAAAACACAAAAACTGATAGAGAAATCATTTACTCGTGAAGTACTGCAGTGGATCTCGTGGCGAAGTTGATCCACACAGTGAGACGTAACCAGACGATCAGATGAGACAGAAATCACAGGATCCATCAGTTTGTGAGGATCTGATGGAAGTGCTATCAGATGATCATCCTGATCAAATAAAGCATTATTATGAGTTTAATTGTGAATAATGGTATAGTTTGAGAGGACAGAAACACTCTCACCTGTGAGAACCAGAGCTGTTCGCAGTCAGACTGATGGAGGAGAGTGAATCTATCAGCAGGAACTCTGAACTCAAACCCGTCTGTGATCTGAATCTCTGCACACGTCACATTCACACTGCTCTCCATCACACAGCACTGAGAGACAAACAGAGCGATATCTGTGTCAAATAAGCATATAGATGCATGATGCAAAAATCTCCAAGAAAACATGGTTATTGCAATGCATTCGGCACTTTGTGTTTTTACAATCTGCACCATCCACCGATTCAAAAGACCAGCAAATACATTCAAAGATGGCTGCTTTTGTGTTCCACTGAAGAACGTGATGAGGGTGAGAAAATGGTAAAAAAAAAAGAAAAAAAAATGCAAATGATCATGCAAAGGCAAAAATAACCTCATGCAAACTTTTTGGTGTCATGTTTCATTTTAACCATAAATCCCCCATTTAGAAGCTGAACTGAACCATCTGTGAAGCACACCAATACAAACATGTTGTTAGTTAATAGGGCACTCAAACTGTGCCCAAGCTGTTATCTTCTGATAATGAGCGATCTGTATCTTTTCGGACTGTAAAAATGAGAAAACAATTCTTAGAAAGTTACACGTGTCCAGCAGAAAGATAAAGTCAATGAGTCAAGACTTTTCCTTCCGGCATCTTTACACCGCAAGTTCAAGATAAAGGACAAAGCTCAAAAAATTAATGCACTTTTAATCAGTCTTTTAATTATGAACTCCTTCACGTTGAGAAGAAACATCAGACATAGCTATATTTAAGACTAACATGTATCGTACCTGTAGAAAGAGGCTTGGTCGTCCTCACACAGTCTTTAAGACACAAAGGTGTCTTAGTTCCGGGATCAGCTTCCGCTTTCTCAAACACACAGAAACAAGCACAGGATGGGTTTGCAATTCTAACTTTGCAGATGTAATGACCGATACGTTCGTTTAACACAGCAGGAATTAGTATTCATTATGCATTCATTCATTTAATACAGCATTTAATGAAGAAATCAGAACAAAGCAAAGGCGGGAGCAGCTGAAAATGGTGGCATGGTCACATGGGTCCCGAAGACACACGAATCCCAGCCGAGTTTGGCCGACTAGATCATGACCCGGAAGCAGATTTTGAAACTAAATTCTGAGGCTTTCAGGGACAACAATTTTAGAATTTTAGGACCCAGTCCTTGTAGCCAAGCGTCTGTTTAGACGCTGTGGCTTGGCCCACTTCCTGTTTGCCGAGCTGCCGAGTGGTTTGCGCTAGTTTTTTTTCTAGAAATCTCTATCTAGGCTAAAACATTTTGATATCATCCATCGCACGACTCCCAGCCGAGTCCGGCCGAGTAGATCATGACCCGGAAGCAGATTTTGAAACTAAATTCTGAGGCTTTCAGGGACAACAATTTTAGAATTTTAGGACCTTTACCCAGTCCTTGTGGTCAAGCATCAGTTTAGACGCTGTGGCTTGGCCCACTTCCTGTTTGCCGAGCTGCCGAGTGGTTTGCGCTTGTTTTTCTGTAGAAATCTCTATCTATAGGCTAAAACATTTTGATATCATCCGACTGCTCTGTTTTCGCTTACTTTATTCATTACCGTTTTCTTTTTTCTCTCGCTGACCACGATTTACAGCATGTTAATGAGTTCATCAAAACAACAGTTGTAAGGTAGAATCATTCTACAATCACGGTGAGTAATGGCTTCTTCTCCTGTTATTGTTGTCTGCACTGCTTGCCACATGTATAGCTTATCTATCTCTGTCAGTGAGCCTTATACATGTGACAAATGCAAGAATATAGTCAGGCTGACAGAGAAGATTTCAGAACTAGAGTCACGTATGCAAACTTTAATAGAGGATAGTAAGAATGTGAGGGACTTAGATACGGTTTTGGATGTGACTATGCAAATTGTTGGTCCTTAAAATAAAGGTAATTAGGTAGAAGCTCAATGAAAGTAGCTTTAGGATGTTTTCTATCATTTTAAATGATCTTACTGAATCTGATGCATTTAAAAACTAATTTAATAATATTTCCTTTTCAAATGTTTTTTTTTTTTCTTAACATAAAACCAATCAAATGAAGTTTAAATTTCCATTTTGAATGGTTTGCATTTCTGAAACAATATGTCGTTGAACACCAAATATTTAACCTCCCCAAAAACAGACTAAACGGAGAGTGTGTTGAGTAAAATGAAATACAAAAAGTTGAATGAAGGAATAAATATGACTGAAACTAGTAAACATTTTAGTCAAAAGATTCATAGCATGGTAGCTTTTCTGTAATGTCGAACTGACCATTGGTGACTACAGCTGGAAAGATATATATTTGATTATAAAGTGTTGAAAAACATCTTCTAGCTCTGATCAGAAAACTACACTGTCCCTATCAAATAAACTACATATAATATGCGTGTCACAGTTCTGTCTGTCATTGGTTTCACCCATTGTCTCCCTCTGCCATTCTGTTGTCATTTGGTTTAGCCCTCGTCACCGTCATCTGTTACACCTGTCCTTGTAATTATTAGTCATCTGTGTCACCTGTGTTTGATAATTAGTATGTCTTTAAAAGTCTGTCTTTGAGTTCAGTTCCCTGTCGGTCTTTAACGTTGGATGTTGTTTGTGTAAGTGTTCCTGCCTGATCCTGCCTGTTCCTGCATTGTTCTTCTTGAAGTATTATATAAAATATATTGTTAATTGTTAATCTTGTCTCTCGTCTCGTCTCGTCCTGCACACAACCCTGACAGAAAGACCGACCCAAAACAGTTCACGGCGTCTTCCCCTGCGTTTCTTTTCCGTTTTTTGAATCAGTGTTTGTTTTATTTAATCTTTTTTCCCTTATGGATATCCCTGCCGTCTGCATCATCCTGCTGGAGCAGGGGAACCGCTCTCTCGAGGACCACATAAGTGACTTTATGTACCTCGCGCCGATGACGCATTACCCGGACCGCTGCCTGTGCACATTCTTCCGTGCAGGACTTAACATCGCCACTAAAGCGCAGCTGTCCGGGGAGGGTCCTCGAGAGAGCCTCGCCGGTTACATCGAGTGGGTGCTGGTGTCCAGCAGAGCTTCGTTGACCGCGAAGGATGACACCAGCCCCACTCCAGACCCAGAACCCAGCCCAACATCACCCCGACAAGCGGAGTTGCAGCCCGAGCCCACCGACGATGGAGAGCCCGAGCCGAGAGCGACAGAGCCAGAGCCGGACCCATCGGACCAGGTGCGAGAGCCGACTGCAACATACGCGACGGTGGAGTATGACGTGGAGCAAGAGAGGGCAACAGAGAGCCCTGCCCACTGCACCACCACTGGGGGTGAGCTTGAGGACCATTCTGGGGACCTCATTGACTTCTCATCTGAAATATCCGTCTGTCCTGTCTTCCCTATCAGCCCAGAATTCCCACCCGCCCACCCTCTGTCATCCACACCCATGCCTGGGTGGCCGCCGCTGTCCCCTGACAGCCCCTCAGCTCATCCTCAGCCCAACACGTGTGCAGTGGGCTCGCCACGGGGCTGCCAGCTTCCATCGGCGTCTCGGCTGGAGGATCCCTCAGCTCCGCCTCCAGCCTCCGAGTCCAGGACTCCGCCTCGGCCCTTCGACCCCGCGGTTCCACCACGGCTCTCGACGCCCTCCTCTCCACCGTCGCCCGTCGATCCACCAGCTCCACCGGGCTCCATCGTCTTTCCGGCTCCGCCCTGGTCTGTCGTCACCCCATCGTCTCCTCCGGACTCTGCTCCTCCGGCTGTGCCTCATCACGCCGTCCCTCCGGCTCCTAGGGACTCCTCCTTCCTGCAGGCACAGCCTCCATCCTCTGTCGCTCCGGCTCCGCCGCGGATCTCCGGAACTCCGCCTCCGCCTCGGCCGCCAGAGCCTATTCCACCTTGGCCCTCCGGATCCTCGGCGTCACCCCGGATCATCGGCTCTCCGTCTCCGCCTCGGGCTCCTCCGCCATCTTCTCCGCCTCTGTCGGTCGGCCCCATGGAGTCGGCACGCCTTCCTCCACCATGGCTCCTCCCTCCGTCGGCTCCACCGTGGGCCGTCATCATGGCTGTGGTCTGGGTCAGTTCCTCCTGCTCCAGGTCCCTCCTGTTTCCTCCCTGGCTCCTCCCACCTTCGTCGCCCCCCTGGACTCTGTTGACTTTGTTTGTTGTCCCCCTCCAGGGGTGCCGTCCTCCGCCAAAGCCTCCTCCCTCATGGACTCTGTTTTTCCGCCCCTCTCATTTTTTCCACGGCGCGAGGACGCGCCTTTCCGGAGGGGGGCGTGATGTCACAGTTCTGTCTGTCATTGGTTTCACCCATTGTCTCCCCCTGCCATTCTGTTGTCATTTGGTTTAGCCCTCGTCACCGTCATCTGTTACACCTGTCCTTGTAATTATTAGTCATCTGTGTCACCTGTGTTTGATAATTAGTATGTCTTTAAAAGTCTGTCTTTGAGTTCAGTTCCCTGTCGGTCTTTAACGTTGGATGTTGTGTGTGTAAGTGTTCCTGCCTGTTCCTGCATTGTTCTTCTTGAAGTATTATATAAAATATATTGTTAATTGTTAATCTTGTCTCTCGTCTCGTCTCGTCCTGCACACAACCCTGACAATGCGTCTATGATAAATAAACTATGACATTTATTAAAGGGGTCGTATGATTTTTTTTTTAACTCAAACTGCCTAAACACATTGCATTACAACACATACACAAAAAAACAAATAATGCTTGTTTTAGCAACATCATATGACCCCTTTAAATTATTAAATTACTAAATGTAAAATGGCTAATGCTACCCACTTAACTTTAAATTTTAAAAGCATTTTAACATTCAATATGCCTTGATTGCAATACTCTGGCAAGGAGGCCATCCGCTTGTTGAAAAGAGATGGTCTTCATCCCTCGGGATGTGGAGCGTCACAGAAATCAGTTCATTCTCAGCACATAGAGACCCTTTCACCTAGATACCACACCATAGAGACTGTGTCTGTCCCCAAGCTAGAAAATACAATCAACGCCCAAAGCAATCCAAGAGTAACAATTTAATTGATGTTCAATAAATAAAAAAAAAAATTATAATACAGAGAAACAAATGATAAAGCTTGGCTTATTAAATATCAGGTCACTTTCTACGAAAGCACTTTTTGTAAATGATATGATTACTGTTCATATCCTAGATGTGCTCGCTTTGACAGAAACCTGGCGATGATTACATTATTTTAAATGAGGCTAACCCCCAAGGTTACTGTTACAAACATGAGCTGTGTGTAAAAGGTAAAGGGGGAGGTGTTTCTACTATTTATAGCAAGGTTTTCAGTGTTTCTCAGAGAACTGGCTTTAAGTATAACTCGTTTGAAGCAATGGTGCTTCATAAAACATTATCCAGACAGAGAAACAAGTATTAATGATAATTCCCCTGTGATGTTAATACTGGCTACTGTATACAGGCCACCAGGGCACCATGCAGACTTTATTAAATAATTTGCTGATATTCTATCAGTTACTGAGTTAGTGTTGGCCGCAGATACAGTCTTAAAGGGATAGTTCACCCAAAAATGAAAATTTGATGTTTATCTGCTTACCCCCAGGGCATCCAAGATGTAGGTGACTTTGTTTCCTCAGGAAAAACACAAACGAAGATTTTTAATGAAAACCAGTGCAGTCTGCCAGCCTTATCATGGATGGGCACCAAACCTTTAAAAGTAAACAAAAACATGCACACACGAGTCCTACACAGTAATTTGTTTTTCTTCTGTTAATTATGTTTATGCTTCACAAGAGATGTTTTGCGAAGTAATTATGTATCGCAAAAATTTACAGATGGCGATTAGCCAAATATTTCGTAAATATGTACTGTAATACCACGTTTCAGTCGGAACATAGATTGTTTTCATACCCTGCTTTTTCTGAGTTCTCAATGTCTCGTTTTAAATGTCAGGGCCCTTGGAAGTCTACCAATGAAGTGTGGAGCTACTTTGTGCCTCGTAAATGGCGTAAAACAGTGATTTATTTACATGGCTACTTCGATGCCCCACTGACTCTCATTGACAACCTGTTGTGAGCATCGGCTAACTGACCCCAGATTTCGGGCAGCAGTGGACAAGACGAGATGTGATATGCAAGGTACGTTTACACTCGGTATCATGATTCAATACACTTTAGGTCAAAATCACACCAGAGTTCTCCTTTAACTTTGATGCAACATGTTGCTTTTGCATTGTTGACATTCTATTGTCTTATTTTAATATTGTAAGGTTGCTTTGACACAACTTGTGTTGTAAAAAACACTGTATAAGTAATCTTTACTTGATTGAATTTGTTGCATGGGTTGTCCAAGGTATTGTAGGTCAGGTATGTTTTAGTTGTTGTAAATACTGCTTAGCTTATTATTAAATATATATAATAATTGACTATTTTTCAGTATATTTTCCATGTGTATGTGTATGTATATATATATATAAGACGAGGAATGGATGAACAACCTAAAACAGAAAACAAAAAAAAGTCTTTAATAATCCAAAGGATCTGATGCAGAAACACAGCGTAGCAACAACAACACCCGACAAGAACTAAGCAAAGACACCAACTTATGAAGACACATTTATTAAACCACATAGGTGTAGGGAATGAGGAAGGAACCAAAACACAGAGTAGTGGAAGCAGGAGATGATGGGAGAAACCAATTAAATAGTCCAGGGGTGTGACATTACCTCCCCCTCCCGGTAGGCGTGTTCTTGCGACGACAAACAGGAAAAAGGAGGGCAATATATGGAATCCAGGGAGGTGATGAAACACTCCAAGGCGGAGATGACGGAGGAAGGAGCCAAGGAGGTGACAGGAGGGGGTTGGAGCAGGAGGAGCCAGGTGAGACCCAGACCGCAGCCATGATGGAACCCCATGATGCCATGGAAGCCATGATGTTCCTGGGTGACACAGAGGATCCGGAGGGCCAAAGCGGAGCCCAAGGCTCTGGCAACCAAGGCGGAGGCGGAGATCCGGAGGTCCGTTGCGGAGCCAGAGCAACAGAGGCCTGAGGCTGTGTCGGAGGGAGGGAGGAGTTTCACAGAGCCAGTGGGACAGAGCGACGAGGCGTAGCTGGAGGAGTAGAGTCCTGAGGCGAAAGTGGGATGACAACAGTCCAGGGTGGAGCTGAAAGGACCATGGAGCCCGGTGGAGCTGGTGGACCGACGGGCGACGCTGGAGACGAGGGAGCTGAGAGCCAGGGTGGAGCCGCAGGGTCGGAGGGCCGAGGCGGAGTCCAAAACTCAGAGGCTGAAGGTGGAGATGAGGGATCCCGCAGCCATGACGCCAATGGTGACTGGCAGACCTGCGGCGAACCCGCTGCACAGATGGTGGGCTGAGGGTGAGCAGAGGGACTGACAGGCAGCAGTGATGGTATGGTTGAAGCATTATGGCTATTAGACAGAAGTAACTGAGGGAGGGAGGGTGGGAAATCTAAGCAGATGGACAGTTCAGAATTTACAGTGAGTTCAATATTCAAATCCTCAGGAAAACTTATATCTCGATCATTGTCTCTTACTGTTAGTCCCAGATTCAAATTAAGTTCACCCTCAGTGGTGGTGCAGTGGGTAATGCTGTCCTCAGCAAATTTACACTCCACTGACACCTTCACCGCCACGGTCATTGTGGCCGGCTCACGCGCCTGGTCTGACTACAACTGTGCAGCTCAGGCTCCGTGGCAATCAGCAGCTCTGTTGCTTCTCTCTGCGATGGCAGGGTTTATCTCTCTGTTGCTCCTCTCTGGTCGTGGCGGGGTTTATCTCTCCGTCATCATTGGGCTCGGGCTGGTATTCCGCAGGTCGGGTTGGTGGCTGGCTGGGCTCTGGGTCCGAAGTGATACTTCCATTCTCCATGGAACAGGCGGGGAACGAGGATCGGTTTCTCGCCAGTGTCCACTCCACAAACACGGTGAAATTTGCTTGAGGTAGCTGGTGGCGTGAGCTAACAGTTGGAACATCTTTGTGTAGCCCTCAAACAATCTCTTCTCCTGCTTCAGTAAGAGGAGAAGGAATTTGGGACGAAATCAAGGATCCATGAAGGGAAACACAATGGAAACAAACTGACTGAGAAAACAACGAGAAACAAAAATGTGAGAAAAACGTGGAGAACTGTACGCGGAGAACCAGACGTACTCACGCTAAGACGAGGAACGGACAAACAACAATGTAAAACGTGAGCAGTCTTTAATAATACAAAGGAGCTGATACAGGATACACAGGAACACAGGGTAGCAACAGTAACGTCTGACAAGAAACTAAGCAAAGACACCAACTTATGAAGACACATTGATTAAACCACACAGATGTAGGATTTGTGTGTGTGTGTGTGCATAGACGAAATGCAATGACAAATCTTTTTGTCACTAGTGCTGTTCACCCACATTAGTGTCTCTGTATTAATTACCACAGTCAACTTTGACTCAAGTGTTTGATTTGTGAACCAAGTTCATCTAAAACAGCTCCAGTCTGAGTCTGAAAGGCTTTCTCATAGAGCTGCCACACTTAAGCATGGACTCTTTTTATCTAGGGATTGATGATTGCCATTTATTTAGGTTTATGTAAATGTTTTCTTGGGTCATGTGCTCGATCATCCACAAGGAGGCGCAGGAGTCTAAAACCGCTCAGCTTTCTCACAACTCCTGTCCTTTTTATTAAACTTCATAAATACTTTGAAAGTCAAGATATTGAAACTATTACGCAAGCAGCCTAAAAGTATTCAGCACTTGGATTTCAATATGTATAAACACACTGATCGAACAACCATGTTTATGTATTTAACTAAACACCTGAATGGATGGACTATAAAGACAGATAGTTTATAGCTCAATCTGACATTATTATGTATAATTAAGAATTGTCAACTAGATAGCATAAAGAAATTTTGTTGATGCAAATAAGCAAATGTTTTTATATTATTAGCTTATAAAACAAATGTCACATGTCAACTCTTTGCAAAAGTTTTATGTGTCTGAAGCAGCATGTGCATTAGAGGAAGAGTGATTTTAATCAAATAAAGCCATCTGTCAGATACTCACACACACTGCTGTAACATGTGAACATATGATCAGTGTTGGGGAAACTTACTCTTAAAACTAATGCATTACAATATTGCATCTTTAAAAAAAGTAACTGCATGTGGCTAAGTCTAGTGCTTTAAGCAGCTGAGTGGTGTTTGTAAATGGACGCGCACACTTGAGTTACTATTAACTGGAATTCCCCCCGAAACACCTGTGACCCGAGAGAAGGTTCCCACCTTTATTCTGAAAGCATTTAACCAAGAGTGACCCCTACTGGACACACATATATACATGACAATGTAAAGCAAAAACAAAAATAACTCTTGCAGTAACTGATTACGTCACTTAGTTACTTTTTATGGAAAGTTATGCATTATTTTTGAGTTACTTTGTAATCTGGGCAGGGCTTGTTTTTTGTTGTCAATATATAAAAAGTAATTTTACATCAAAAGTGAAATTAAAGGAAATGTAAAAATGTAAATTCTCGTCTGTACAGTAGAGGGCGCAGCTCAAACTAACTGCATGAAGAACACAAAGCAGGAGAAGAAAGTTCAACACAAATGTCTCATTTCATATATATATATATATATATATATATATATATATATATATATAAATCCAGATAAAGCAGAGGTCAAATAGTATATGGCCACACAAACATGACATACTGTGGTTTTAAGTGAAAACTAAACCAAACAATACAATTGCCATTTTTTAATTAAACTGTGGTTTACTGAACAAACTACTAAAATGAAAGAAAAATATTTTCCCACCCACATTAATAAATCTTGTTTTCATGACAGATTCGTCCAAACAAACTTGAAATAGTGCAGACTGATATATAATGAATATGCAACATACACTACAAAAATGCTTTTTTTTATTAGATTTTTGTCTTGTCTCCAGTCAAACTGTCTAAAAATTCTTGAATCAAGAATTTTCTAGACGATTTTAGAAAAAAACAAGTCAAAATTAAGTGCATTTTTGCTTAAAACAAGCTAAATTATCTGCCAGTGGGGTAAGAAAAATAATATTGTTTTCTGTTAGATTTTTTTTTTTTTTTTACCCCATTGGCAGATTATTTTGCTTCTTATAAGATTAGTTTTGATTTGTTTTGCTGAAAACAAGTCAATAGTTTTAATTGTCTAGAAAATCCTTTTTCGTTTTAGATATTTTGACTAGAAACTAAACAAAAAAAATCCAAGTTAGAAAAGTTTTTTTTTTCTTTTTTTTGCATTATACTGCAACTATTCATCAAAACTCTCCTCTATAGAGTGATTTTTCGCTGACTACTGAGTTTATGTTCATTGAATGTGTAAATGTGATCTCCAGCTGTTTTCTTTCTTGTCTTTATGCGGCTGAAACATTGACTGATTTCTGAAGGTTTCACTGCAATGATCTGTCAGCACACATTAAAGAGATCAACACCACGTTTATTGATTGAATCTCATCAGAAAACCGACAGGATTTGAACGCTGCGATAAAGATGATTGTGGTCAGGATTACAGCAATACAGAACAGAAGATATCTTTTTTGTAAGAGGCCTGATTTAAGACTGTGGGTCAGTGAAGCGCATTCAGAAAGAGTCTTGAACTGATTCCTGAAGGTGATGAGAGTCTCAGCAGATCATCTCGAGGTCAACAGAGAGGAACAGAGACGGTGAAGGGTCTGGAAATACACTTTCTGCTTCAATGTGAAGGAAAATCAAGGTGCTGCTCAATCAGTTTGAACAGATTTTAGAAATGAGCCGTGATGTTGATTCAAACCACTAGATGGCGATCATCAACTGGACACTGAGTGGATTCACTGAGTCGATTCACTGAACCAATTCTTCTGAAGTTCGAGTGTCTTCAGATCCCTGTAAAATACACACATCAACATCTTCATCATCAGTCTGATTCAGCTCTTAAATCATCATATGATTCACTGAATCGGTTCACTTATCAGTTTGATTCACTCACCTGTTTTCTGGATCATTTTCCCCTTTGAAAACACCTGAAAGCAGACACTTGTTATTGCATATCGCCTGCTTATTCAGAAAGATATTAAAATTGAGATCAAATTAATAAAACAATCTGTTAAAGATGAAAAGATGAATGAAAATGTGATTCATGATGACATGAGCTCTTGTGAACTATAAGATGACTGTAGAATCGTGTTAGAGAGATCAGTCTCGACTCACCTGAAGATCCTTTTCCGCAGCAAGAAACAGATCAAACCCAGAAGAACAATGAAGATCAGGACAGAAATCCACCACAGCTGATCTGTAGATGTGAGAGAAAAACAAACAAACTGATGAAGACAGCTGATCAATAAATATGATACATATTAGAAAGCAGAAGCACAGAGGTTTACCTTGAGTCACTTCATTCAGATCATCTTATGAAATAAAGACAACAAACATGAGTCAATATGAGAGGAACCACTGAAAGTGTATGAGATGAATGAGATGTGCAGTGTTCGCCTTGCCTTGTTACTGATCCTCTAATAGCCTTGGCCATCTTTGTGGAGAGCAATAATCCTAATTCTCAAATCCTTCTTTGCCATTAGATGCCATGTTGAACATCCAGTGGTCAGTTTGAGAGCATACTACTTAAAGAACCTAATTTGAACTGCACTAATACAAGATACACAAGTTTGTATGGTCTTGTCAAGCAGACAGAAACATAACCATGAGCTGAAAATACTAAACACCAGATTGACGCTACATTACAACTGTTTGTTGAATAAACATTATGTCAGTAAGTATCTACAAAAAATCAACATGATATGATATTCAATAACAGTCACATGAACACCAGGGGTGGACTTAGTGATTTGGGGCCCTAAGAAAATTCAGGGTATACACTTCTTGTTATATTGAGAGCAATCCCATGCTTTTAAAACTCAGCACTTCACAAAAACACTGCATTTGAGCGGTGAGCAGATTTTGAATTACATACTTCTAAACATTGCTTTCAAGAAATGTAATTGGCTACATTGTTCAGTGCTGCAAATATGTCTCAGTGTTGGTCTCAGCAATATCAGATGGGGCCCCCTGATGCCCCGGGGCCCTAGCAGCATACCTTGCTTATTGGTACCTCTGATAAACACATTGATTACAATGTGACATGAGGACAGGCTGAGAGTCCAGAATAAACAGGAAAAATAGAGTTTAAAATGTGATTCCCATGGTTTTACTTCAAAACCATAGTTTAACCACTGTAACCACAATTCAACATGATGTTGCACACTGCAGCCCACGCACTGTAGCCCTCCTATTATCTTCACACTTTCATCATCTGTGAAACAAACTGAAACAAACTTCTGTCTATCCAATCAGATGCATGATATAAGCAAGACAAAATCAGGGGGTTTTGAATGTGGTCTCCTATACACATTGCTAGCCATTTATGGTCATTTCCAACACAGCTGCAAACCGTCTTTCTGAAATACAACTCAGTCACTTCATTCAGATCATCTTTACAAAAACATAAAGATTACAAATATGAGCCAATATGAGAGAAAGATTGAAAGTGTATTGAGTGTGAATGAGATGTGCAGTGTTTTATTAGTGAATAATCAGAGTTTGGAGTCATTAATTCATTAATATGAATGGTAATACATCCTCAGGATGTAACATCTGTCCTGAAACTACAACAGAAAAAGCAGATCAATGTTAATATTCATATGTGTTCATTTATTAATTTTCTGAATCAGCGAAAGCGTTCATTGAGATGCATTGTGTTTGTGACTTCAACAGGGCCTACAACTCTTTCTGGCGAGAGAGCGTTTATTCCCTCTGACACTTTCAGTTTGGATCATTTCAGTGTCTGATTATATTCTGCATGAGTCATTTGTTTAGAGATGACTCAGAAACATGAGAATCAGCTCCACATTGAGCTGAAACACATCTTAAAATGAGCAAACTCAATGCTTTTGCTGATTTATAATATCAAGAAATTAATTTGCATTAAACACAATGTTGCCAGAATCATAAACTCACCAGAGGCCTCATGTACAAAGACTTGCCTCCTCCCCCGTTCATTCATACATTCTGTTTGTTATAAGCCTGAAAAACACATTTGAACTGTAGTATACAGTATATATTTTTGTGAAAATGAGTCATATATTGTTAAACAAAGCGAAATGTTATAATGTACAAACGATAAACACAACACCTAGCATATGGGCTTAAAGAAAAAAAACATTTTTTAACAAAACAAGTATGAAGAATATAAGTTGCTAAACAAACCAAAACAAATTAGGGCGTGTTCACACTTGGCGTCTTTTTTGACAAGGACATTTTTTTTTTGTTGCAAAAAAAATCTGGAAGCGTTGCAGCAGAGGGTGTCTTCTTTGTCGCTATAACAACAGCTGCAACAGTAGCCTATGTGTGGAGCAGAAATGTCGATAAAAAGGAAGCTGGCTCTTTTTTAAACCTTTTATTTTAAAACAGTATTTAGAAAGAAAGCGAAGTGGGAGAGAGAGAGAGAGCGAGGGACGGGATCGGGAAAGGTCTGCGAGCCGGGACTCGAAAAAGGGACGCCCAAAGCGCAACGACGCTACTGTACATGATGCTATTGCACGCCGTTTTTTGAAGTTAACGGGGAGGCAAATCCGGTTCACAACAATAAAATAAAAGTCTATATAACGGCACCTTTCCCATTTTATCTTGTTGTTATGGAAACGAAAGGTCTAGCTACTCGCTTCCCTACTGAAAAAAACAGCATATGCTGGTTTGGTAGGTGTTTTGTGCTGGGATGCTGGTTTTAGCTGGTTTGTGCTGGTCATTTGCTGGTTTATGCTGGTCCTTTGCTGGTTTTTGCTGATTTATGCTGGTTCTTTGCTGGTTTATGCTGGTCATGTTGCTGGTCAAGGACCAGCATAAAGGACCAGGTCAAAGACCAGCATAAACCAGCAAAAGACCAGCATAAACCAGGAAAGGACCAGCAAAAACCAGCAAATGACCAGCACAAACCAGCAAAAAACAGCAAAAGACCAGCATAAACCAGCAAAAGACCAGCATAAACCAGCAAAGGACCAGCAAAAACCAGCAAAAGACCAGCAAAAGACCAGCATAAACCAGCAAAGGACCAGCAAAAGACCAGCATAAACCAGCAAAGGACCAGCAAAAACCAGCAAAGGACCAGCAAAAGACCAGCAAAAAACAGCAAAAGACCAGCATAAACCAGCAAAGACCAGCAAAAAACCAGCAAAGGACCAGCAAAAGACCAGCATAAACCAGCAAAAGACCAGCAAAAACCAGCAAAAGACCAGCAAAAACCAGCAAAGGACCAGCAAAAGACCAGCAAAAAACAGCAAAAGACCAGCATAAACCAGCAAAGACCAGCAAAAAACCAGCAAAGGACCAGCAAAAGACCAGCATAAACCAGCAAAAGACCAGCAAAAAACAACTAAAACCAGCATCCCAGCACCAAAACATACCTAACCAGCACAAGCAGTTTTTTTCAGCAGGGATGTGTTTACTTTTATTTCTGTCATCCTGGTTTCCTTTCCATTATCTTTCGTAGAT
This sequence comes from Garra rufa, assembly GCF_049309525.1. Classification (NCBI taxonomy): domain Eukaryota; kingdom Metazoa; phylum Chordata; class Actinopteri; order Cypriniformes; family Cyprinidae; genus Garra; species Garra rufa. The sequence continues at coordinate 3,446,916 of NC_133361.1, forward strand.
CACGCCACTCATAAATGAACCAAATAACTCAGCAGCATGTGACTCATTTGATTAATCTGTTAACTAGGCTATTTAAGTCAAATATGTTCCGTGTACATATTCGTTTTTTTATTTTGACGATGATAAAAACAGATTTTGTTGTATTTAGATAAACCTGTTTTGTTGTTGTCTGTGCTCGTCCGCTAGCCTAGAATCTAGATGCGCCCCTAGCCGCAGCAGATTACATTTGCTTCCAAGGTCAGTCTAGTTAATGAATGTCATAAAGATAATGAAACGAAACGAAAGTGACTGAACCAATCATGTTTTTATTAATATAACATATACATATAATTTTATATAGCCTAATATAGAAGTAACGTTAGGCTATTTTTATACTTCAAACTGAAGTTATCAATCATTTTTTTATTAACAAGTACATATGCATATAAATTGATACGTAGGCTATAGAATTTATTTTGAACACGATGCCTCGCCCTCCACCGGTCTGACTTCTTCGCGCGACTTCTGCCTGCACTTGCACTGTCCTAACGGCTGCTGCAACTTGCGCTCTCGTCATCTACTCTATAAAGCAAAAAGGGGACAAAAAGGTTGTATTGTCTTTGTGCATATAGCCTAGATGAATTAGATAAATTAATAGCAACAATATAACTTTAAATTCACACTTGAGCTATATAGCCTACCGAGGTTGTGGAGGCTCGACATCAGCATATTTTGCAGAGCTTTTCACTGCTGCCAGCACTCCCGTCTTTCCCAGGATGTATTTATGGAACTCTGCACAAGTCATCATTATATTCATTTTTACTTTGATTTCGCTGCGGACCAGGTTAAATGAGCACCTGTTTCTCACATCGGTCCAGGCACCTTTCATTATTGAAAACACTCGCTCCGAGTAAGCATTGCTCACGGGGATGCTCAAAATGAAAGACAGTAGCTTGGCATACTGTGGGAACGCGGACGTGCTCCTGAGTGCTTGGGCCCAAAGGGCACCTACAGGGTGACTGTGTATTTCCAGATGAGGCAATATCTCTTTCAGAACACAGCTCTCGTTGTAGAGCTCATCCAGGTCGAGTTCATCGTGCATCTGAAGGGCGGATACAGCGGCCGTTAATTCCCTGTAGCTGATTTCTTGCTTTTCCTTAAGATTGAAACACTGGAAACACAGGTGCCCGGATTCTGAGAAGTTGAACCATTTCTCAAGGTATTGCTCCGCGATATCATAAAAATTTGTGAATTCTCTCTTGAGCCTGTCAACCCTAAGATTAACGGAGGAGAGGAGGACGCGGTCAACTTTTGCTCCGAAAAAAGCATCTTTTTTGCGCTGCTGGAGTTTGGTTGGGAGGCCACTCATAAGTGCGTATACTTCAACTGAGGTGAGACTGTCACTCTCAAGACTCAGCACAGCACCAGTAAAAAGCTTCAAAGTGTTTTGCAAGAAGAAGAGTGTGACCTCCAGCTCGCTGCATTCATCTTCCTCTCCATGCTCGTTAACCTGGAGCGCATCCCAGAGGACACGGGGGCACTCCTCCTGTCCCAGTGACAAGAAGTAGCTGCGCATCGCTGGCCAGGTGTTGACAAGTCTGTCAATTGCAGGAAGCAGGCTCAACCAGCGTGTCGGGACGTGACGCAACAATGTTTGGTACTCCATGTCAGCAAATTCAAACATTTCTTTGAGGGTGGAAACTCTCTTCGCAGAACAGCTGAAATGGTTAAATGATTTTATGACGATAGTCTCCACATCTATTTGCAGTGCATTGCTGGCACGTTTTACTGCATTGTGTATTATGTGAGCTGGGCAGTTTGCAGGAAGGATCTTGCTGTTGATTTTTTTTAGATTTTGGTAAATGGAGTGATTTCTGCCGAAATTCACTGCCGCCAGGGCTGGACTGGGACAAAAAATCGGCCCGGGCATTTTGACTAGAGACCGGCCCACTAAGTATTGTTGCCCAAGCAAGGGGGCGGGGTCATCCGACCTCCTCGGCTGTAATTGGTCCAGCCCAGAGTCGATCATGACCAATTGGCCAATCCACCACCTTCTAATATTTTATACCAGGGCTATTCAATTAGATTCATTTGACGGCCGGATTATCGAACTGAAAATTTCAAGGGGGCCAAGGGGGTGGGGGCCGTCCCGATCTCTTTCTGGGGGAGCCTATACAATTAAATTGAAATGCATATTCACTAAAATGAACTAATATTACCAACACCAACATCTATAAAAGGATAACATTAGTGTTGTCTTTCAATCAATTAAAACATTTTTTGAAAAAAAAAAATCACACATTTTTCCGTAATTAATCATGATTAATCGCATATTTACATAGGCTATACATATTGTCATAATTTCACACTGAACCTCCAAATTAAGGTAGAAACAACAAAGTATATTTTAAATGTTTAATGGCACCTTTTTTTTTACCAAGTAACCTATTATTAATAAAATATTGATATCAATACTGCTACTAGTGTCTCTATTAAATGAATTTTCTCAGTTTGACATATTATGTCAATTCAACATTACAGTAGTATTGAAAGCCAATATTTTCACCATTTTAATAGGCTCTGAAATATATAACAACTTTTAATTTAGGTGATTTTAAAACAATCTTCACATAAACTACAAATTGTATATGCATAAACTATATAAATTATGATTGCCATACACTGATTATAATTGTGATTTGATGTATTTTTAATTTTACACAAGTCTTTGTTTACCACAAAGTATATTTTGGCCATCAAAATAACATTCAAATTGGATTATAAGAGCTTTGAAGTGCTAGAAATGTTTGTACAAAATGCTTGAATATCATTGAAAAGTGCTTGAATTTCTCTCTCAAAAGGTTGTACAAACCCTGAAATGAATACTGTATTAAGTTGGCGTTGGCGTCTGACATAGCCTATCTCATAGCCTACCATTTGGTCACAGTCTGGAGCCTTACAAGCGCTTGTCAAATCTCCCGTCTATTGATGTTGCGGTCTCCGGTAGATTGTTGATGTTTTTAGCTCTCTTGCTTTTCTTTTTTGGCTGGCCCGGGCCACTGTTGCCGCCTAGTGGACAAACTAATTAATCCAAAAACAATTCAAGCCACCTGCGCGTTCTCCTCCCTCGGGCCGGACGAAGATGATTGGCGGGCCGCCAATTGAATAGCCCTGGTTTATACCGTTAAAAAAAAAAAAAAAAAAAAAAAAAAAAAAAAACATCGGCCCACAAAATCACCATCGGCCCACCGGGAAAATGCCCGGTATGCCCGATGGCCAGTCCAGCCATGACTGCCGCATTGTCAGCCGAGTAAGCCGAGATGTTATTGATGCTGAGTTTGTGTTCCTTTAATTTATTCAGTAAAGTGTCAGTGACGGCATCTGCGCTCTCGGCTGCTTGTTCAAAGAAATCAAGAACTCTGTTCTGGATGCCCTGCTCAGGAGTCCAGAATCTCACAGAGATCGGGAATGTTTTCACATTGCCTTTATTAGAGGCATCGGTTGAAATGGAAAAGAACATATCTTTTGACTCGAGGCATTGGGAGAAGTCAGATGCGAGGGGTGCCAGGACGTTTGTGACCAGTGCTTCAGCTTTTGTGCGACCGCAGCTAACGAGTTTAGCTATATGCCCGAATCCGAGTACAGTTTTGGTGTTAACTTCATCGCACAGTCAAGCGATCTGTATGATTGTTGGTGGGTCACACAGTGGAACACGGAGGTCAGCTCAGCAGCAGCTATTTTATTATACATGGAATCATCCTGCTTCTTAAAGAAGGACGAGACCAACGTGTTGGTCTGTACTGTCGCGGTGTTGGTACAGTGTAATTTGCTGCTAGCATGCAGCCTAACATCTGCCTCCCCCCCGTGAGAGACACCAAACTCTTTCCTACACACTTTGCAGAACGCTTTACTTTCATCATGTAGGGCTTTTGCAATCCATGGATACCTGCCCACCCACTCCTCCCGGTACCTGCAGAGACGTTTTAATTTTTTTGCAGCATGTTGGGGTTCCGGTACACCAGCCATGTCAATTTCATGAATGAAAATTTGCTTATCAGTGCATATCTTAATGCGCTCCAACGGTATATCTAAAAAAAAAAACAAAAAAAAAAACAAGATGCTGCAGCCAATGAGCAGCCGGCGGGGGTTGCCAGGCTGCAGGATGACTCAACCTCGCTCCACGTCCATGGACAGTTTTTTTTATGTTTTATCAGACAATAACTATTTAAGATTTTGCTTCAGTATAATTTTCGGGACAATTAGAGCGGGATTCGGGACAGCAGCTTAGATTTCGGGACTGTCCCGAATTTTTCGGGACGTCTGGTCTGGTCACCCTACCCTCTGTGGAATCTGGCAAAGTGACGGACGGTCTTAAGATTTTTCCGTCATTGCAACAAAAATTCTGTCAATGACAGACAGTTTTCAGTTAAAGTTGCAGTGTGTAGATTTTTTGTGGCATCTAGCGGTGAGATTGTAAATTGCAACCAACGAGTCCTACCACCGCTCACCCCTCCCTTTACAGAAGCTACGGAAGCCGACACAGGATTAAGATATTGTGGTTTTAGACAGCAAAGAATAATGAAGTTTCTTTTAAAACGTAAATTAGGGAATTAGTTTTACTTAACTATTCAATAAAACGTTGTTATTGTGAATATTACTGTTACTTGTTCATCTTTGTGTCAGTGTTTTTCAGCTAGAACAACAGTGATGAAATGCGATCTGTAGAGCAGTTTGTCCATTTAGGGCTACTCATAATGTCGGCTTCCATGTGAGGGGACCCGCGGTGTATGTAGATATAAACTGATAATTCTAAGTTAATAAAAACATAATGTCTCATTACGTAAGGTCTTTATACACCCCTGAAAACATACACTCTAAAAAGTGCTGGGTTATTTTTGTAAACACATTGCTGGGTTAATTGTGCTGGGTCAAAATGTTGGGTTGTTTGAGGCACTGTAAACACACAGTTGGGTTGATCATGCTGGGTCTAATGGACTATAAGGGGTTCTTTCACTATGAACACCTGGGTTGGGTTATTTTGACCCAACCGGTTTGTTTATTTTTTTCACTTCATCGAACATTCTGGATTCTTCACTCGTCTCCTCGCCAGGCGGTCACGCACCTCGCAGCAAGCAGGATTATAAGGTAAATTAATATGATTATATCATTATTTACCTTTATTTTTAATAAGTTGTGTTTTAGAGCACACTGATTTCACTGTTTAATGCAATATTTGATATGTCGCTGTGCGGGGTTGGCATTTTATTCCGTGAATGACGAACGTTGTAACTTAAGCAGCCTAGCCCTAGCGATGTACTTTTTTGCCTCAACAATCGCTTTATTGTTATATAAAGTGTGTGTGTGTGTGTGTGTGTGTGTGTGTGTGTGTGTGTGTGTGTGTGTGTGTGTAGTGTTATTTGTATAACTTACAGTATACACATCGCCTTTATTTTAACGCCTTATGAAAAGAGTAGGTCAGAAATACGGGGGTAAGTTCCTTTACTGTCTGCATACTGTATGGCTTTGTAATGTTTTGTCAAAATTAGATAATTCCATACAAAAATTTATCTTTTAGGGGCATATTTTTTCAAGTAAATGTCTGCGACGTGCCGAATCCAACGATAGATCCATATGTTTTATGTTGAGCATTTTCGCGCTTTTTTCCTTGAGGTAACTTATCTGCATTAGCTAAAACGCTATGTCCCTTACTTTAATAATGTTAAACCACAATATGACTGGTATGTACTATTGTTTATTACTTAAATGTAATGTTGTCTTAGCTACAGTATGTAAAGTTAGACTTAATCTCTCGTGGTGTATGCGGACGTTCACATGTCGTGTTTTTTCGCACTGAAGTTTGTTATTTCAGATGTAGATGCCTATATACGCTCATAATGGAAGCTCGTTTTTCCAGGCACGGGACATGGTTGCTTAGCAACGGCAGACGCCATGTGAGAGCAAGCTGCGTTTTGGAAAGAATGAGAAAGCGACGCGTCTTGCGTTTTCACGCGTTTTTAGGCGCGGCATGTGAACGACATTTTAGTGAATGCCTGTGTTGCATTACAAACTAGGAGACCAGTATAAACCTTAAACTTATTGAACCACATTTGTTTTTCAGATTTTATCAGATTTCACAAGACTTTAGGAAGCTATATCCAGAGGCAGACTTTTTGAAGACTGGGCTACAGTTGCAGACCTAATTCTTGCGAGTGCTCAGCAAGGGATAAGGTGACATGACTTAAGGTAAGCTTTTTCTTATAATATGTCAATCTATAAAAAACATATGCAACTGAATTTGACACACATCAACTGGTAAATACAATGGTACAGTAACACTTAACTAGTTGCTTATTAGCTTGTATATTGGCTGTCAATTAGTACTTATGAAGCACAAACTGATGCCTTATTCTGCATGAGCATATTCTACATCCCTGAATCTGACCCCATACCTAAACTTAACCTGCAGTAGTTGAATGAGGGTGGGAATTAATTTGCATTATTTAAAGGAATGAAGAAATCTTCATATGACAGTGTTTCAGTTTGTTGTTTTGATTATAAAATATGTCTCACAGTTTGCATATTATTCCTATGGTTTAGATGCTAAAGGGGAAAGTGCTTTCAAAGTCCTGCCCACTCTGGATAAAAGGTCTTCAGACCCACAACCACGGAATCCCGGAGGCCATTCATTGACGTACAACCTGTAAGTTTTGTTTTACGTTTTCTGCTCTAATAAGGGTGTATATATATATAAACACAGTGGTGGCCAAAATTATTATAACAGTAGTATTTTCACCAGCTAAAAAAATATTTTAAGTCAGTGTTTGTTATCTTTTGCTGTAGTGTGTCAGTAAGAAATATCAGTTTACATTTCCAAACATTCATTTTGCCTTTAATTGTGTATCCAGTGAGGTTTTTGTTTGCACAACAGCCAATCCTCCACACAGAGATCTGATCTCATCATCATCCAGTCTGTCTGGAATGACATGAAGAAACAGAACAAACTGAGACAGACTAAATCCAGAAGAACTGTGACAACGTCTCCAAGATGCTTCAAGAGACCTACCTGCAAAGCTACCTGAAAAACTATGTGCAAGTGCACCTACTGTAGGGCAAAAGCTGCTTTAAACGCAAAAGGATGGTCAAACCAAATGTTGATTTAATTTAGTTAATCAAGGTTAACTGATAAAGAACATTTATTTATGACATTATTTTTGACAGCATCATTTTATGACATTTTTATACAAGTGCTTAAAACTCTTAACAGTACTGTAGCTTTGCAGGCAGGTCTCTTGGAGCATCTTGGAGATGCTGTCACAGTTCTTCTGGATGATGATGAGATCAGATCCTGTGTGGACCACTGGCTGTTGTGCAAACAAAAATGTCACTGGATTATCACAATTAATGGCAAAATGAATGGAAATGTAAACCGATATTTCCTACTGACACACTACAGCAAAAGAGAAATCACTGACTTAAAGCCTTATTTAGCTGGTGAAAATACTAGTGTTATAATAATTTTGACCACAACTGTATGAAAAGTTGAGAAGCAAAATGAGCATTTATTTCATGCCTCTATGTTTATGTTCATAAAATACACTTAACTTAAAATGTTAGTTATGTTGCAAGACTAAATGCCGTATAATTAACAGGTGGGGACCAACATGGTGGATTTGAGCCTTGGGATGAGACAACGACATTTCTAGACCATCGCCATTGTTCCGGGCCATGCCATTGAAGCGGACTTGTTGCCTGGGAATTTCTCCAGCTTGCAGTATATCATATTGATGGACATAAGTCTTCATGTGTGAAGTTTTTGAGGGCAAAAGTTTTTTTTCTTGGCCACTTGTAACATGTTTTAAATTGTAAGAATTGTCTGGTGGACTCTTTGTTTGGCTAAGTTTTAATGGCATAATGTTTGGAATGATTCTAATTTGGTAATAATTCATTTTTGAGTGTTCTGCTGCTGCAATGTTGACATAAAGAATATGAATATAGTGTGCCTTGTTTACAGTTTTGTGTTTAAAAGAAACTGATCTACTAAAACCGTTATTTGTGTCTGTAAGGGTTGGACAAAATGTGTGACAGCTGCACCTATTTGAAAACTGTATTAAAAAGAAATATGAAAACTCATTAAATTGACATTTACAGATGCATTTTTTTGTGTTGTGTAACTGTATTACAGAAAAACAATAATAATTTTACATTCTTTTGTGATTTATATATTATTATTGGTAAATATAAAGGTAGCAAGGCAATTAGACAACAAATAACCCAATATTTAGGTAGTTTTTAACCCAGCAACACAGTTAATCTGACCCACTGGTTGGGTCAAATAAACAACCCAGCATTTTGGGTCAAATGATTTAACCCAGCACTTGGGTCAAAACAACCCAACGCGTGTTCTGTCCCATAGTTACCCAGCAGCTGGGTTATGGTTGGGTTATTTTTTAACCCAGCACTTTTTAGAGTGTAGTTATGTATATTATATTGCATTTCTGTCTAGAGATAATCATAAATATAACACGACCGAATTTTGTCACCTTGAAATGTTACATTTCTGGATTTGATTGAACGCTTTATAAACTAATGTTCCAGAACGCTGCAGGTGTTTTTGTGTGACAGTGTTTTCAGCTGGGATTCGCGCGGGCGCAGAAGCGGAAGATCAAAAGTCATGCAAAAATGTACATAAGTCAGGAAACTGTTTGACCACAGATTAGTGACGTGAACAGCAGAGTTTCAGTTGTAGTCAGTACGTGGATATCTGCTTCATTTATGAGTCCCCTCAAATAACCTAACTTCCCTGGCTGTTTTAAAACTAAAGCGATCTAAGTTAACAAACTATAAAACAAAAAGAATGGCAGATGTTTAGGACACAAAATTGAGTGAAGATAAAAAGATTAGTCATTATAATTTTCTCTCTTTTAAAAAATTAGAACAAGATAGGCTACATGTTACAAATACACATAATATACAGATAAATCAAACATGCTTTTATTTTTAGGTACAGAGGATGTGTTTGTCAGGAGCACTCAAGAAACTGAATTGCAAATATATACAAATAAAACAATATGTACATTATACAAGTATACACTATAACTTCTACATTGACTCTTATTAAAGCAACTGTATTAAAGTTATTCAGTCAAGAGCAGTGAGTGTTTTATTATCTTATCATCACCCAAAAATGTAAATTCTCTTTAGCATGTTTAGCTCTGTCAATTTAAGAGCTGCACACATTCTAATATACAGCCGTATCTGTTTTGCTTTTAACTGTTTACTTTCACTTTGAATAAACCGAAATAACCCAACGCTGACCATATAGAAGTATGAGTAACAACAGTAATGAATTCAGTCAACATTCATCGAGGCATTGAGTTAATGGAAAGTATTTGACTAAATCTATCTGTCCATAAACAGCAGCTGATGAAGATCTGATGATGAATCCGTCATTTAAACAGAGATTTGATTTCAAGAGACAGAATTCAGAGATCAGCAGAAACACTTTAGATGACGTCTGTATAAGAGTGAACAGCATTCATACAACAGACAGATGCAGATGAATGAGAATAAATAAGAGTTGAGAAGATCAAGATGAACACAAAGTAATAAGTCGATTCAATCAATGAAAACGAAACTGATCCATTCAGATTGATTCAGTGAATCAGGTGCATCTTATCTGAGCCACTCTTGGTCATCAGCTTCAGGATACCTAAGAGACACACATTTAGTTTCAGCAGATGAAGATTGATTCTCATCAGATCTGTTTGAAGGTTAAAACATCATCCGTCTGCTTCATCTCTTCAGTGTTCAAGAGATTCACTCCATCAGGGGCGCCGCTAAGGGGGGGTAAGTTAGGACAATTCTAAGGGCCCATGCCTTTTAGGGGCCCCAAGAGATCTCCTTTTGTGTGGTAGGGGGGGCCCAACCTCATATTTTGTCATAGGGCCCAAAATTGCGAGCGGCGCCCCTGCACTCCATTACATTTATTCATTAATCTGAAGGACTCTCACTGCATTCAAAGAGCTCATCTGATTCATTCATTCATTCAGTGGGAGTCAAAGACATGATCTCACTCACCTGTTTTCTAAATAATCCATCTCACGATGATAGTCTGACTCTGGAACAGATCTGACAACAGATTGAATCTGATTATTACATATGATCACATGTGTTTGAGTTTATTTCAGACTGATTCCACAGATTTAGTCGTCTGAAGATGATGAGAAATGTGATTCATGATCAAATATAGAGAGAGATTTAACAACTGAAATAACACTTTAAGATCGATCTGGACTCACCTGGACATCCTTCTACTACTCAAACATATTATGATGCTTATGATGATGATGATGATGATGAGGAGGAGAAGACTGAAGAGAACAGCAAAAAGCCACCAGAACAGAACTATACAAGTGATAGAAAATAAAATCAGACAATCAACTTAAAAAGTGAATTACGAAATGATCCAATGAAATCAGCTGATATATGAACATGATGAAAACAACATCAGCAAACACAAGCACAGACGTCACGTTCATAATGCATACCAGTCTCATAAAAAAATATGTACCTCTGAGTACTTTCTATCATCACGGTTTTACGTACCTTACTCCTAAAAGTTAAAAAGCTAAAAGTGGGACTGTTGCTAAGAAGTTATTCTCTATTGTGTTGGAACTATGCCCTACACCAAACCCAACCCTAAACCTACCCGATAGTGATAATAAATGCAAAACCCATATAAAAATGCATTTGTTGACGGCATTTGAATCTTCCTTGTGTGTAGATTTGATCTCTTTTGTCGAACCGTAGTTACACAGGATTCGAACCAGAGCTCTTCACCTCTCAAGTACATCTCTGTACTGCGTGAGCTACTGAACAAACCTACCATCTCTGAGAAACCATAGATATATGCAGGATGTGTCATGCTAACATTCAAAAGCAGCAGTTTTCAAATTTCACAGAATAATCAAACTTTTAAATCATTATATAATATTCTTCAAGTAATACTTTGGTGGAAAATAATAAAAGGTGTCCCAAGTTTTACTGTCTCTAGTGTTCATTTCTTTTGGTAACTGCAGTGATATGCACTTTTACGTATTTCACATCTCATGAAAAAATGCCCTCAGGTATGTTTGTGTCAGGAGAGCAGGTGGTGTTTTACATGAAGACTGGAGATCCGGAGTCACTTTATTCAGATCATCTTTAAAAACATGAAGATCACAAATATGAGTCAATATGAGAGAAACGACTGAAACTGTATTGAGTGTGAATGAGATGTTTAGTGTTTTATTAGTGAATAATCAGAGGTTTATCAGCTGAAACTCACCTGAGTTTGGAGTCACTGCAGTTTGATTCCTCACTGAAAAACACATTCACAATCATCATCATTCATAGATTCAACACAGAGTTTGATCTCAATCAGGACACACTCATGTGATTTACTCAAGTGTTTCTCTCACCTTTAAATGATGTGTTCTGAATGAATGGAGTCTGAAATGAACAAAATAATCAATAAAGCAGCATTTCATTATTTAAAATGAATATTAAACAGATGGATGTTGAGAGATTGATTTACTCCATCATCAGAATGACAGATGATGTGATGATTCAGATTCACACAGCGAGACGAGACGAGACGATCAGATGAGACTGAAATAACAGGATCAATCAGTGTTTGAGGATCTAATGGATCTACAATCAGACTCCAGTCCTGAACAAATAAAACACCATCAGATCATGAGTGTGTGTGAGTGTGTGTGTGTGTGTGTGTGTGTGTGTGTGTGTGTGTGTGTGTGTGTGTGTGTGTGTGTGTGTGTGTGTGAGAGAATAATAGTGTAGTTTGAGGACAGAAACACACTCACCTCTGAATACCATCTCTGCTCACAGTCTGCTTTATTAGTTTGATTAATTATTAAAGGCAGAATCACAAACAGAAAACCCACCGGAGTCTGAATCTCTGAACACGTCACATTGATGATGCCCACGATTCAACGCTGAAAAAAAGGATATTCTGTATGAAACAAGGTTTGAATTAATACACTTTTTATGTGTTCTATTTTATGTATTTATTCACTTTTTGGTTTTACTTTTTTTTTTTTTTTTTTTTTTTTGCATGATTGAAGTCTTTAAAAGAACAATCTAGTATAAAAATGGTCCATTCTTGACAGACCTTAAATTTCATGCTGTTCCTCACATACTGTATGTCCTCAGAAATGTCTTCTGGAATTCAACATATGTCTAACAAATAAATAAGCAATAAACAAATAAGTATTTGATCACCCTGTGATTTTGCAAGTCCTCTTACTTAGAAATCATGGAGGGGTCTACAATTTTCAGCATAGGTGCATTTCCACTGTGAGAGACAGAATCTAAAAATAAAAATCCGGAAATCACATTGTATGATTTTTTAACAATTTATTGGTGAAATACTGTGTCAAAAAAGTATTTAATCTCTCGAGTCATTTTTTTTTAATATTTGGTAGAAGCCTTTGTTAACAATTACAGAGGTCAAACGGTTCCTGTAGTTCTTCACCAGGTTTGCACACACTGCAGGAGGGATTTTGTCCCACTCCTCCATACAGATCTTCTCTAGATCTGTCAGGTTTCGGGGCTGTCGCTGAGCAACACGGAGTTTCAGCTCCCTCCAAAGATTTTCTATTGGATTTAGGTCTGGAGACTGGCTAGGCCACTCCAGAACCTTGATATGCTTCTTACAGAGCCACTCCTTGGTTTTCCTGGCTGTGTGCTTTGGGTCATTGTCATGTTAGAAGACCCAGCCACGACCCGTCTTTAATGCTCTGACTGAGGGAAGGAGGTTTTTGCCCAATATGTCACAATACATGGCCCCGTTCATCCTCTCCTTAATACAGTGCAGTCGTCCTGTCCCCTGTGCAGAAAAACACCCCCAGAGCATGATGCTTCCAGCCCCATGCTTCACTGTAGGTATGGTATTATTGGGATGATCCTCATCATTCTTCTTTCTCCAAACACGGCAAATGGATTTAAGACCAAAAAGTTCTACTTAGGTCTCATCTGACCATAGGACTTTCTCCCATGACTCCTCTGGATCATCCAGATGGTCCCTGGCAAACTTAAGCAGGGGAACCTTCCATGCGATGCAAGATTTTAAACCATGACGTCTTAGTGTATTACTGATAGCAGCCTTGGAAACAATGGTCCCAGCTCTCTTCACGGCATTGAGCAGCTCCTCCCGTCTAGTTCTGGGCTGATTCTTCACCATTCTTAGCATCATTGATACCCCACGAGGAGAGATCTTCCGTGGGGCCCCAGTCCGAGGGACATTGACAGTCATCATTAGTATCTTCCATTTCCTGACAATTGCTCCAACAGTTGTTCTTTTTTCACCAAGCTGCTTGGTAATTGCCCCGTAGCCCTTTCAAGCTTTGTGAAGGTCTACAATTCTGTCTCTTGTGTCTTTTGACAGCTCTTTGGTTTTGCCCATGTTGCTACTTAGACTTTGGCTGATTGTGGGGTGCACAGGTGTCTTTATGACAGCTTGTAACCTACTGTGCGTTAAAAACCACACAAAGCCGGTCACCATGAACAAAAAGGGTTATTATTAAAAAGGAAGAAACAACAAAAGAACGATTAGGAGGAGGATTTCTCCCGCATATACACTTGAGCGCCGTGCAAGGGAAATTCCCCGAAACCCAAGCCTTAAAGGGACAGACACCTAGACCGTTACAAGCTAACGACCTCAAACAGGTGCTACTAATTCAGAATCATGAGCAGAGTGTAGCTGGACTATTTAAAAGCAAAGTAACAGGTCTTTGAGGGTCAGAAATCTGGCTGATAAGCAAGTGATCAAATAATTATTTCACACAGTAATTCGCAAATAAATTGTTAAATCATTCAATGTGATTTCTGGATTTTTATTTTTAGATTCTGTCTCTCACAGTGGAAATGCACCTATGCTGAAAACTGTAGACCCCTCCATGATTTCTAAGTAAGAGAACTTGCAAAATCACAGGGTGATCAAATACTTATTGACCTCACTGTATGTGTTTTACACTGTTGAGAAGTGTACAACACTACCCCATATTAAGCCATTAAACCTCCTTGAGAAATAATGTTTTAGGTCTGAGACTGACAATCATAAGCTACTGTATGTCGATCATAATCTTAATCGCACTATTTGACAACAGTTTCTGAGTTTGTAAAACACAGATCTTACAGAAAGTTGCAGAAGAATATAACTCTGTGTGGGTCACAAATGCAACATAATGCGAGTTGATTTGCTCCATCAGCAGAATGACAGATGATCTGATGATTCAGATTCACACAGTGAGACATGACAAGACGATCAGATGAGACTGAAATAACGGAATCAATCAGTGTTTGAGGATCTGCCATTAGATGTCCATCCTGAACAAATAAAACACCATCAGATCATGAGTGTGTGTGTGTGTGTGTGCGTGTGTGTGTGTGTGTGTGTGTGTGTGTGTGTGTGTGTGTGTGTGTGTGTGTGTGTGTGTGTGTGTGTGTGTGTGTGTGTGTGTGAATAATGGTGTAGTGTGAGGACAGAAACACACTCACCTCTGAGAACCAGCTCTGCTCACAGTCAGGATTATTAGTTTGATTCATTATGACCGGCAGAATCACAAACACAAAACCCACTGGAGTCTGAATCTCTGAACACGTCACACTGGTGATGCCCATGATTCAACACTGCAAAAGAGGAAATTCTGTATGAAACAAGGTTCAAATTAACACACTTTTTAAAACGTGTTTTAAAAATGAATAAAAATGTGTGTTAGTGCATGATTAAAGTCTTTAAAAGAACAATCTAGTATAAAAATGGTCCATTCTTCCCAGACCTTAAATTCCATGCTGTTCCTCACATACTGTATGTCTTCAGAAAACTGGAATTCAACATAAGTCTAACAAATGAACCTGTGACTGTAATTTTATCTGCCTGTTTTGTGTTGTACACTGTTGAGAAGTGGTTATGTTTAGAGTGGCGCTGGTGTCTGGCTCTCCAAAAAACATACTTAAAATGTATAAATATATAAACATAATTTCCTACTATGTGGATATAGTGACACATAGCTCTATAAATATGTGACCCTGGAGCACAAAACCAGTCTTATGTCGCTGGGGTATATTTGTAGCAATAGCCAAAAATACATTGTATGGGTCAAAATTATCGATTTTTCTTTTATGCCAAAAATCATTAGCATATTAAGTAAAGATCATGTTCCATGAAGATATTGTGTAAATTTTCTACCATAAATATATCAAAACTTGATTTTTGTTTAGAAATATGCATTGCTAAGAGCTTCATTTGGACAACTTTGCAGGTTTTCAAATAGTTGTATCTCAGACAAACATTGTCCTATTTTAACCAACAATATATCAATGGAAAGCTTATTTACTCAGCTTTCAGATGACATAAGAATCTCAATTTCGACAAATTTATACTTATGACTGGTTGTGTGGTCCAAGGTCACATATAAAGTAATTGAGAAATAATGTTTTAGGTCTGAGACTGACAACCATAAGCTACTGTATGTCAATCATAAACTTACAGTAAAATATCGTTCACTTTTTATTTGCAATGGTAATATTACAGTAATATCAGTGCGTTCTGAGCTTCTGATAGGCATGGCTTGTGGGTGTCAATGATATTGTCTCGAGCTAATATACTGATTTTATCATGGCTATCACTGTAGGGACCGTCCCAACATGCTGTCACATCCCACATTGATTTGAAAGCTTGCCATAACATTACATAATTGTAACTTTATAATTATAATACTAATGAACCCCTTTAATAGTTAGATATCTCACCTATTTTTTTGTTACCTACTTGTTAGTTTTTCTTTGACTATTCCTTGTTTTTATACAGCCAATTTCCCTTATTAAAGACCCTGACTGTGCACAAATAATATAAAGAAAGTGCAAATGATATTTAAGAATGATTGAATTACATTGTATGGAATGTTGCAGCTGTCCTCTACTGGTTATGGGTTAAATCAGACAGAAACTAAAGTCTTTAAAGAAGGCTAACCAATTTGTGGTTTAAGTGTCCTTAAATTTACGTTTTAAAACACGCCATTCTAAGAATGTTCCCTGAACCTGACACCATTTAACAACAGTCTTTAAGTTCGTAAAACACAGATCTTACCAAAAGCTGCGGAATAATATAACTCCGTGTAGGTCACAAATCCAACATAACGCTTCTTAAAAAATTAAAATAAATAAAATAATAATAAATAAATAATGAAACCCGTCCAAAACCTTAACAGATCACGTTTTATATGAAATCCGGCGAGAGTTTTACCAGGAAGACACAAGTGAAACTGCAGCTGCTGAGTTGTTTCCCCCCTTTTGCTGCGCTGTTGGTGTCACAGTTCACTTCATTTCCGCCACACATGAATGATAACGGCGACAATGGCTGTGTTTGAAAGCCTAGACAGTTGACTCGCTGACTTACTTCCCTATCAGGCAATAGGTGCAGAGTCGGTATTGAGCCCATTTCCGACCCTTTGTCAAATTATTACTACCTTTCGTTGAAATCAGAGGTGGGTAGAGTACCCAAAATCTGTACTCAAGCAAAAGTACAAGTACTTATGGAAATATTTACTCAAGTAAGAGTAAAAGAAACAAACCATGAAATAAAATTACTTCATTGATATTTTTAATACACAAATATAAACAAATATCAAGGAAGTAATTTTATTTCATTATATTTATTTCATTTAGTGTATCTGCAGAATTTTTCAATATTAATTTAAAGCAATTCATAACCATTTTTAAGATCTGCAAAAGTAAAATAAACAGTAATGGGGTTGGACAATGTAAAGTAGAATATTAAGCCATAAAATGGCATGATTTAAAATTCAGATACAGTTTCACGCAAAAACACAATATCTTACACTATGGCATTTCATCCTTTATAACATTAAAAGGGATAAATTGAGTATATATGTTATTATATTTATTTAAAAAATAAATATTACTGTACTTGTTTAGATTTTTAGAATCATCTTAACTTTTCACATTTACAACTCTGTGTTTGCTGCATAAAAACATTGGTCGATAATTGCAATTATTTGACCATAAACAGAAAAAATGTATTGGAAAAGAAAATTTAATTCTCAGTCACGAGGGGGCGCTTTAGGAGCGCTGAAATACTACGGTTTCCATAGTAACAGCTGCACACAACGCAGCATTAACGCAGTTTTATCAGATGTGAAATGAAATGCCAAAGACACGTTTCTGAGGACAGTAAGGGAGGAACGCCATCAAATGTAGCGAAGTAAAAATAAAGTTTTTCTCTATAAATGTAGGCCTACTTGAGTAAGCGTAAAAGTACCTATCTTTAAATATACTGTAAAAGTACTAGTTACCCCAAAAATTTACTCAAGTAAATGTAACGAAGTAAATGTAATTCGTTACTACCCACCTCTGGTTGAAATCACTTCCTGTTTGTCTAATCATAACTCCTCTTCAACATCTAACCCTAAACATACCAATACTAGTTTCTTTATAACTCGACAATTCTAAGGGACCATACCCTTTAGGGGCCTCCAGAGATCTGCTTTGGTGTGGTAGGGGGGGGCCAACCTCAAATTTTGTCATAGGGCGCCCCTGGTGGTAATTTTTTAGAAATGCACAAGTAGTTCTCCAAATAAAGCTGAATTCAGATGTTTATATAAGTCTGGAGAGATATGTCAGTAAATATGTTTACTGGGGTCATTAAGAGTGATAATGTGTAGTTAGTGAGCGTTTGGACTAGAGGTGTCCTGGGATTTTCTGGGATTCTGTGCAGTCAGACATGAACACGGCTCTGAGATCTGGAGGAGCTCAGTCCCACACATCAGCACATACACTTTACACTCCTACACTTTCTCTAAATCACACGTGTTATCGTTCTTAGATGGAGGACTTAAAAAAAGACTATGGCTGGGGATTTTAAACACGGTCTTCAAAAGCATTGCTGATCAATTATGATTTTTATTATGATGTTTATACATTTGTGGACATAATTTTTTTCATCATGCATCATGTTTAAATATAATATCTGTTTTTTATATTTATCGGTTCCTCCTAACCCCAAATAGCTAGAAGACATCTAAAATGCAAGCCAAACCAAAGCGTGGGTCTAAATCTAGTAAATACAATACAACATCAAAGAGAGAAAGCATTTGCGGCAGCGCATTTAGAAACGTTTAACACACCAACAAAATACTGAGATGAATGTCTATGCTGTTACTCACAGAATAATTCCCTCCATTAGTAAGCGTGAGATTTTCAACTTGACTGTTCACTTCCGGTTTTGACATTGTGCTCTTTCAGCATCTCCAGCTGCTCTTTATTTGTTCTGAAGGTCAACTCCTGATAAGTTTCTAAATCCTGCAACAGTGTGTTTTATGCAAACATGTTACATTATTGATATTATAAATCAGGAAAGCATTCACTGAGATTGTGTTTATGCTATGAATTGTATTTGTTTTCTCAGAAGCATGTTCATGTGTTTGTGAGCTCAGATACTCTGAAGATGGAAACAGGGCCTAAAACTCACAGGAAGTCTGGTGAAAGAGTGTTATTTCACAAGGTTTCAGAAAGACACATTCATTTGGGTGTTTTCGGATCGTCTAGTTCAGTGGTTTTCTGATTCCAGTCCTGCGGTATTTCACATACTTGTGTTTTCATAGTATGAAGTCAGGCATCTAACACAAATTGAAACAGTTCTCGCCAAATTAGAGTGAACAAACGCTCTCTCATCAGAAGAGATGAAGGTCCTGTTGAGGTCACAAACACAATCTCATCTCAATGAATGCTTTTGCTTATTTAATATCAATAGATGAACAGGTTTGCATTAACACACTGTTGCCAGAATCAGTCCAGCTGCAGTTCAAGTTTAGTCAGATTTTCTTCTTCTTCTGGTTTTATAATGAAAGCACTCATCCAGGGCTGGACTTAACCTGAACAAACTCCAGCAACACAATAACTATGTGCTCTTTTACACCTAAACCTTATTTTTTCACTCACTCTCATAATCTCAGAATTCATTTATTCATTAACTACCAGTACTTATTCAACCTGATGCTGTTCTAGAGCCATATTAATCTACAGCAGTGGAGTCAAAGTTTAAGTCTTATTCTAATCTAGTCATTTGTGTCTTTAATTCCTCACCTGGTTGATATTGTTTTGTCTTGCCGTCTGTCTGGATATACCCTTCATCTTGCTCAGTACTTCTTGTTAATTATGAAAAATATATATATTTTTTTTTTGCATGAAGACATTTGTAACCAATTAAATATTCATTCATTCAGTCACAGCATTGTTTCTCTGATATCAACAGGATAATCATGTAACTATACACCATATTGATTTAGAAGTTGATCCCTAGTCTGAAAAACATTTAAAAATATGATATTTAATGAGCAGGCGCCAATGATTTGAATAGTGATACGTTTCTGCAATGGTTTAATGGAGAGAAATAACTTTTGTGAAATTACATGAAAGTTCATTACGAAAATCAACCTATTGTTACCATATTTTTAACCACAGTAACCACAAATCAACCATGATGTTGCCTCACTAACTATAGTTTAACCACAATATCTGTTGTAAAACGGTAGCCAAATCAATAAACCCCAAAAACACAGGAGTTGTGAGGAAGCTGAGCGGTTTTCTTAGACTCCTGAGCCTCCTTGTGGATGATCGAGCACATGACCAAAGAAAACAGTTACATAAACCTAAATAAATGCCTTTCAGACTCGGTCAAGCTCAGACTGGAGCTGTTTTAGAGGAACTTGGTTCACAAATCAAGCACTTGAGTCAAAGTACAGATACTGCAACTTACTATTACTCAAGCAGCCCGCACTTGGATTTCAATATGTATAAACACACTGATCCAAGAACCACGTTTATGTATTTTGCTAAACACCTGAATGGATGGACTATAAAGACAGTTTATAGCATGGCTGGACTGGCCATCGGGCATACCGGGCATATATTTGCCCGGTGGGCCGATGGTGATTTTGTGGGCCGATGTTTTTTATTTTATTTTAAACGGTATACACTATTAAAAGATGGTGGATTGGCCAACTGGTCATGATCGACTCTCAATTGCAGCAAAGGAGGTCGGATGACCCCTCCCCCTTGCTTTGGCAACGGCTCTCATTGCAGACCACAGACAAAGTTTATTTTTGTTTTGCTTGCTACCTTTTTACAGTCAGTAACGATACTGCGTACTAGCTTGCATGATGGATTATCCATGCTACTGGGCTGGTGCTATGATTTTACTGATAGTGAATTTTATTTTGTCCATAAGGTTAGTTAGTAGGGTTAGGCTACGAACGGTCCCGTAGCCTATTCAGAAAAAAAAAAAAAAAGATACAAATCTGGAGTTATTCTGTCTTTACGCTGCGCAGCTGCTTCTTCTCTCACTCTATGCCCCTCCCCTATCCTGTTGCTCCTTCAATCATGATAATGATCAATGATCAGCTAATGATCGGCTTTTCTGTCACCAGTCCCGTCTCTCTCTCGTTTATCGCCCGCTGTGTGCTAGAAAGAGGAAACCAGCGGATGTCGCGCTAAACAGCAGCAGCACGTTTAATAACTTCTTGTTAGAATTGTTTTAATATTACTTTTTAATATGAGCTGATGTTTGCTGGAGCCACAGCTGTAAAAGCTGCTGTTCATAATATCGATTTGGATATCTGGTGAGAGGGAAAAATGAAGATGAAACCAGGAGATTGGAGATTGTCCTTACTGAATCATCAGAGTTTAACAGGTGATGGAGAAACAGATTTACCTTTTAGGTGACATGAATGAGTTGAAGGGAAGTTATGAACTGGTTCTGAGAGACAAATAACACCAGGATCATTTTCTACAACTGTAGGGTAAATACTTTTCTTTTTTATTTTCATTTAAAATGTCTGTTTTTTTAAATAAATAATTATCTGAATCTTACAACCATTTGGATTTAGTGGTCATAAAATCCATAAATCATTATCGTATATAGTAAACATTAAGTCTAATATATACCCTAGTAAGCTGTACTTTTTTCCTTTGGGAAGGTACCATCTGTGCAGTCTGCAATTCTGTCGAAGAAAGAGGTTGAATCTATTTAATTATTGTAGAAAAATAATTGATTTTTGGGCATTTGTTTTACATGTTAAAGTCGATTAAGCATCATTAGGGTGGGGGGTGGTTCCTATTTTTTTATTTATTTTTATTTTTTTCTGGGAGTTGGCAACTCTATTAGTTAGGTATATGTAAATATTGATTAGGTTGTTTAATATTTGAGTGTTCATTATTGATAGTGCAATAAGCAGAAACTAACTGATGAAACCAAATGATTAGGCTAGAATTCACCGTAAACCCTCTACACTTGTAGATATAATTTAGATAGATTCAAATTAGGATTGACTAGGAGATGTGATGCTGCACATTAACATAAAAGTTGCTTGGATTTATAAGTAGACTAAATTGATAAGTTGTGTTTTTATTTTATTCTTTTTAATGCTAAAATGTATCAGAAAATTAAATGAATTCTTGTGAATGATAATTTGCCTGTATCAAAACATTCCTAATTATGTATCAGTTATTGGTTTAATTGTTTAACATTGCCATCTTGTACAGCTAAAATAGGAATGAAAAGTCCAGACAGCCATTTTAAGGCTTAGGTACAGTTTTTCCCAGTGAACTGTTACTCAGCCAGTGTTGCGTCATTGCAATACAGCCATATAATTAAGGTAAAAGTAAAAAAAAAAAAAACGTTTTTAATAGGACTGACCCAAATCAATATTGAATTGGAACAGATTGGATCAGATCGGATCGTGTAAATTGATTCTAACTCTTGAGAATCGGAATCAACTTCATTCTTGAAATTTGAATTGATACCCAGCTCTATTCAGGAGGTTAACTCAACCAAGCAGTCTTTTGGTTTCTGCTAAGTAGCCTACTGTTTAGAATAGGGAGGATGGTGTAGATTTAAGTTTATTATACATATATACCATCAAGACAGTGTACATCACTGTCACAAGAGCATTTGCTTTCATTCAAGGGCTTTATGGCCTTTCCAATAATACCTGGTGGGACGGTCACTAGTCAAAATGCCCGGGCGATTTTTTGTCCCAATCCAGCCCTGGCTCCAGCACAGGTGTGTTCCTCCTAAGGAGACACAGCGAAGACACTACAGACGCTACCCCGATCGCCCCTCCCCTTGTCAAAAATAAAGGGCTTACACAAACGTAACATATTGTTCCCTTATAATATAAATACGAAACATACACCGTAACTTCAGTTACTCACGCAGTTCTTTGCAGGTCGCATATCTGGTTGTTACCCCAAAATTACCAAAACGTACCATAGCCTATAGTTCCCTTATACCTACACATATGTACTTCAAATATAGTTCTTTGCAGGTTGCATATCTTGGTTTTTACTCCCTTATTACCCACAGTTAACATATTGTCCCCTTATACCTACATGTATGTTCTTTATAGGTACACTATAATTACAGAAACATACAGTGTAGATTCAGTTTACTTAGTAGTCCTTTGTGGGTTGTGACTGGAGACTGAACAAGTCAAGTCAAGTCACCTTTATTTATATAGCGCCTTTTACAATACAGATTGTGTCAAAGCAACTGCACAGTATTTAAACAGCACAATAGTGTGTAAGTAACGCATTATTGTAACAATCAATTTTCAGTTAAAAGCAGTTCATCAATGAATTCAGTGATATCATCGTCAGTTCAGTTCAAATAGTGTACGATATCGCTGGAAAGTGTCCCCAACTAAGCAAGCCAGAGGCGACAGCGGCAAGGAACCAAAACTCCACAGGTGACAGAAATGGAGAAAAAAAACCTTGGGAGAAACCAGGCTCAGTCGGGGGACCAGTTCTCCTCTGGCCAGACCAAACAACAGTTTGTACCAATGTCTGATTGTAGAGAACTCATCAGGATCCTGTGGTGTAGTGCCGATGGCCGTCAAGGTTGGCGAGGTCTTTATTGATGATCCGCCTTGGAGCTCATCTGGTTGACATCCACGGCTATTGAAGTCATCTCTAGGTGGTGATCCATGATCTAAGCTGGGTACGGACTGGATCCGGGGGACTGGAGTGACCATCTGATCCGGATACAGGCTGGGTCTGGTGGCTACGGTGACCTCGGAATAAGAATGAAACAGACTAATATTAGCGTAGATGCCATTCTTTTTACGATGCAACGAGTGCATCAGGTGTTATGGGAGGTGTTTTCGGTTCCGGTTGACCTAATTAATGCAGCCTAACAATCCTTTAACGGATTTGAATTATAGAAATGTGTTAATGATTTTATGTGTAAGCCAGGTTAAAGAGATGTGTCTTTAATCTAGATTTAAACTGACAGAGTGTGTCTGCCTCCCGAACAGTGTTAGGTAGATTGTTCCAGAGTTTAGGCGCTAGATAAGAAAATGATCTGCCGCCGGCAGTTGATTTTGATATTCTAGGTATTATCAAATTGCCAGAATTTTGAGAACGCAGCGGACGTGAAGGACTATAATACGATAGGAGCTCGTTCAAGTACTGAGGAGCTAAACCATTGAGGGCTTTATAAGTAATTAGCAAGATTTTAAAATCTATACGATGTTTAATAGGGAGCCAATGCAGTGTTGACAGAACCGGGCTAATATGGTCATACTTTCTGGTTCTAGTAAGAACTCTAGCTGCTGCATTTTGGACCAGCTGGAGTTTGTTTATTAAGCGTGCAGAACAACCACCCAATAAAGCATTACAATAATCTATCCTTGAGGTCATGAACGCATGAATTAATGTTTCAGCATTTGACATTGATAGCATAGGTCGTAATTTCGATATATTTTTAAGATGGAAAAATGCGGTTTTGCAGATGCTAGAAATGTGGCTTTCAAAGGAGAGATTGCTATCGAATAGGACGCCTAGGTTCCTAACTGATGACGACGAATTTACAGAGCAGCCATCTAGTATTAGACTGTGTTTTAGGTCATTACTTGTGGAGGTTTTAGGTCCAATAATTAATACCTCTGTTTTTTCAGAATTTAACAGTAAGAAGTTATTCGCCATCCAGTTTTTAATATCAGCTATGCATTCTGTTAGTTTTTCGAATGGATATGTTTTTCCGGGCTGCGAAGAAATATAGAGCTGAGTATCATCAGCGTAACAATGAAAGCTAACACCATGTTTCCTGATGATATCTCCCAAGGGTAACATGTAAAGCGTAAAAAGTAATGGCCCTAGCACTGAGCCTTGAGGTACTCCATACTGCACTTGCGATCTAAATGATACCTCTTCATTTATTGCCACAAACTGATGACGGTCAGATAAGTACGATTTGAACCATGCCAGTGCACTACCACTAATGCCTACATAATTTTCAAGTCTATTTAAAAGAATGTTGTGGTCAATAGTATCAAATGCGGCACTAAGATCCAGTAGCACTAATAGAGAGATGCAACCATGATCGCTTGACAATAGCAGGTCATTTGTTACTCTAATTAGAGCAGTCTCAGTACTATGATATGGTCTAAAACCTGACTGGAAATCCTCGCAGATACCATTTTTCTCTAAGAAGGAGCATAATTGTGAGGATACTACCTTTTCTAGTACCTTTGACAGAAAAGGGAGATTCGAAATTGGTCTGTAGTTAATTAATTCATAGGGGTCAAGTTGTGGTTTTTTAATGAGTGGCTTAATAACAGCTATTTTGAAGGTTTTGGGGACATATCCTAATGATAGTGACGAATTAATAATATTCAGAAGAGGATCTATGACTTCTGGAAGTACCTCCTTTAGTAGCTTAGATGGAATAGGGTCTAACATACATGTTGTGGGTTTAGATGATTTAACAAGTTTATACAATTCCTCCTCTCCTATAATAGAGAATGAATGGAATTGTTCCTCAGGAGATCTACAACGCATCTGATGCGATACTGTAGCGGGCGGCTGTATGGTTACAATTTTATCTCTAATAGTGTCTATCTTGGAGGTAAAGTACGTCATAAAGTCATTACTGCTGTGCTTTTGGGAAATGTCTAAACCTGTTGCTGCTATATTTTTAGTTAATTTAACCACAGTATTGAACAAATACCTAGGGTTATGTTTGTTTTCTTCTAAGAGAGATGAAAAGTAATCCGATCTGGCAGTTTTTAATGCTTTCCTATAAGATAAATTACATTCACGCCAAGCAATACGAAAAACCTCTAGTTTTGATTTCCTCCAGCTGCGTTCCATTTTTCGTGCTTTTCTCTTTAGGGCGCGGGTATGATCGTTATACCACGGTGTTAGACTGTTTTTCTTAATCTTTTTTAGGCGCACTGGAGCAACTGTATCTAAAGTGCTAGAAAAGAGAGAGTCCATAGTTTCTATTACATCATCAAGTTTTTCTGAGCTATTGGATATGCTGAGGAATTCAGATAAGTCAGGAAGATTACTTACAAAGCGGTCTTTTGTAGTAGAAGTGATGGTTCTACCGTATTTGTAGCAAGGAATTGAATTAACAGTTTTAGCTATCTGGATTGTACAAGAGACTAGATAATGATCTGAGATATCATCGCTTTGCTGCAGAATTTCAACGCCATTAATATCAATTCCATGTGACAGTATTAAATCTAGAGTATGATTTCGGCAATGAGTAGGACCTGACACGTGTTGTCTAACCCCAATCGAGTTCAAAATATCTATAAATGCTGTTCCTAATGCATCTTTTTCATTATCAACATGGATGTTAAAATCACCCACTATTAAGACTTTATCTGCGGCCAACACTAATTCGGATAGAAAATCAGCAAATTCTTTAATAAAGTCTGTATGGTGCCCTGGTGGCCTGTATACAGTAGCTAACACAAACGTCACAGGGGATTTATCATTAGTACTTGTTTCTCTGGATAATGCTATATGAAGCACCATAACTTCAAACGAGTTATAATTGAAGCCCGTTCTCTGAGAGACATTGAGAATACTGCTATAAATAGTAGAAACACCTCCTCCTTTACCTTTTAGACGCGGTTCATGTTTATAACAGTAATCTTGGGGGGTGGACTCGTTTAAAATAATGTAATCGTCTGGTTTTAGCCAGGTTTCTGTCAAACAGAGCACATCTAGGTTATGATCAGTGATCATATCATTTACAAAAAGTGCTTTCGTAGAAAGGGACCTGATATTCAATAAGCCAAGCTTTATCAATTGTTTCTCTGTATTATATATATTTTTTATTTGTTGAACATTAATTAAATTGTTGGTCCTGATTTGATTCAGGCGTTTTTTGTATTTTCTAGCTCGGGGAACAGACACAGTCTCTATAGAGTGATATCTAGGTGAAAGGGTCTCTATGTGCAGAGAATTAACTGATTTCTGTGACGTGAGGCGGCTAGCAGACGGTCGGTTTAGCCAGTCTGTCTGCTTCCTGACCTGGGCCCCAGTGAGTCAAGTGCAAACTCTAAGACTATGTGCCATATTTCTAGATAGAAGAGATGCTCCACATCCGGAGGGATGAAGACCATCTCTTTTCAACAGGTCAGGTCTGCCCCAAAAGCTTGTCCAATTGTCTATGAAACCTATGTTATTTCGTGGGCACCACTTTGACATCCAGCCATGGAGTGACCACAGTCTACTGTGAATCTCGTCACCACGGTAAGCCGGGAGGGGACCAGAGCATATTACAGTGTCTGACATCGTACTTGCAAGATCACACACCTCTTTAACATTATTTTTAGTGATCTCCGACTGGCGAAGTCGAACATCATTAGTGCCGACGTGAATAACAATCTTACTGAATTTACGTTTAGCATTAGCCAGCACTTTTAAATTTGCCAAGATGTCAGGCGCTCTGGCTCCCGGTAAACATTGGACTATGTTGGCTGGTGTCTCTATTTTCACGTTCCGTACAATAGAATCTCCAATTACTAGAGCACTTTCATCAGGTTTCTCAGTGGGTGCTTCACTGAGTGGGGAGAACCTGTTTGATGTTCTGATCGGAACGGAAGAGCGGTGTTTTGACCCGCGACTATGCCGCCTCACAGTCACCCAATTGCCCTGCTGCACGGGCGTTGTTACCGGAACCGAACAATGTACAGGGCTTTCTGAGCTAGTCACATCCAAAACCGTATCTAAGGCCCTCACATTCTTACTATCCTCCATTAAAGTTTGGATGCGTGACTCTAGTTCTGAAATCTTCTCTGTCAGCCTGACTATATTCCTGCATTTATCACATGTATAAGGCTCACTGCTGACAGAGATAGATAAGCTATACATGTGGCAAGCAGTGCAGACTACAATTGTAGGAGAAGAAGCCATTACTCACCGTGATTGTAGAATGATTTCAACTTACCAATGTTGTTAGAGTTCCTGAAGAACAGATCAGGGGGAGAAAAAACGGAACGGAACCGGCTAAAAGAGTACTAACGATATTAAACACGAGAAAAAATAAAAATAAAAACGTGAATGGAACGCAGATGGCAAGTTAACCGGCCAGCGCAATGCTAAAAATAGTAAACAAGAGTTAAAAGCGTGAATGGAGTGCGAGCGGCAAATTAACCGGCTATGGAATGCTAACGTGCTGCACTCGTGATTATAGAGTAAGGCGAACAATCAAATTAGTCAGATTAGTTTGATGGATAAGACCAGAAATTAAGTTAAGCTATATCTATCAATTTAAAACGGCAGAATTAACAATAAGATAGAGAATCCAGTAGAAAATCCAGTAGAAAAACGAAGCTGCAGAGAGCTACAAACAAACAGACCACTCTGCAGCAAGGCAGACTGGAAGCTGTGTTTAATGGTTAAATAAACACAGGACAAAGACGTGCGTGTGATCATCTCTTGTATTGCTGGGTTATATCACTATTTTCCAAAATGCTCACATCAGTGCAACTGCAAACATCATAACATGCATTATGTACAATACATTGCCTCTTTATGTGAATGTTCACTGTTTCAGTCTCTTTACAAAGTATTTACAAAGCATTTCCATGAAGATCTGTCCATTAGCCAATCACTGTGTTACTCATTTGCATATTCACATGCTATTCAGTGTCACATCACTCTGAGTTTCACTTAAATTCAACTGTATTAAATACGTGTTCAAACGTGACATTCTCTGAATGTTTTACCCATTTTAGATCGACCACATGCATTTTTAAAGTAAACTAAACATTAGAGGAACTGATATATGAACATATCTGAGCATATTCACCTTCAGTATTTAGTATTACAAAGCATACATCACTTCCAATTGCAGATTAACATTACGAATTCAGTTAATGATTAAACATGTAAAACTTTACCAAAACAAATCAAACTAAAGCACTTGATAAGCACAAACATGTATTCTATCAACATTCATACAGACTGACACTTTAAACAGTGGACTAACCTGTAGAATGGTTAAATAAACACAGGACAAAGACGTGCGTGTGATCATCTCTTGTATTGCTGGGTTATAACCAGCAGCCCAGCAAATGCCTTACAACACACCGCACTCCCACAGCGCCCTCTATTGGTCTAGTGGAACCATCATTCCCTTAATACATTTATACATGTAGAAACAATTAGTGTCTTCAATTGTGAAGAACCAACAATTGGGGCATCACAAATAGACTTGAAAAACCTTGTTAGAATTAGTGGAAGTGCTAATTCGTAGAAGTGTATCATATTGATCACAATGAACTGACTTTACCTAGAAAAATTACACTTTGTTATTGTCCTCTTGCATTATTGACAATCTATTTTCCATATTAAAGCTGTTTTGACACAATCTGTATTGTATAAAGCGCTATATAATTAAAGGTGACTTGACTTAACTTTAGAAAACTAAATTAAAGACAGAAATGATGCACACATTCTCCAAAGGTTTTTCTTTGTTTGTTTATTTTGAGAACAGACAGTTTGACTGGCAGATGAACTGACTGGAGTGCTTCTGCACACACACCACAGGACATAAATACAATAAGGCCAAGGCTAATGAATAAAGTGAATTAAACAACTGCTAGAGAGATCTTCACAGTAATACAGTTTTTAAAGGTCCACTGAAGTGCCCTGAAACACGCAGCGTTCTTCTATGTGGTGACGTACTTTTAACTGAAACAAAAACAAATCGCCCAGCCCCGCCCACTTATTTTGAACAGTCAATAGCGTTCCATTAATATCTGCTCGGGCCAGCGCCGTTGAGCTTGGTAAAGCCGCATTTGTAAGCTTATGACAGCCACAGATCATGTTATCTAAGACTATTTTAACTGGGTGTATTTCTGAATGTCATTTTACAGTACCCCAATGCACCAGTTTCACCCACCCTCTCCATCTAATCTAATGGAACGAAAGACAAAACTAATTTATTTACACTTCAACATTTAAAAATAGGTTTAGAAATTTGGGTTTTGACATCGTATTTTTTTTTTAGGTTGAATGGTTTGTGACCTATACTGATTACAGCCTCCTGGGGGCGATCGAGACGCTCTTTCTTCATCTTCAGCGCTCGTGAGGATCACTCGATGTGCGCATGCGCGAGTTAGAGAGCGGAGCTGCGTGAGAGAGAGAGTTGTCCGGTGAGTTCTTCTTTTGTTCTCTATTTGCTTTTTGCTGTCCTGCATATCTTCATTTGCGTAGTTACAGTATGTTTGAGTGTAGCAGGAATTTGAGGTAAATGTCAGCTTCACGTATGAATAACTGTGTAATTTTATTTATAACGTGTATTCAGTGCAGAGAGGAGACTTTTACTTGAACACATGCCCTCCATTCAACCGGCAAAAACAATCGCTGTGTCTAATGATTATTTGATTACGGAGTTGTTTAGGACCAATAGTTTCACAAATGAAGTCTTTCGATGAACTGTGTAGCCTACTTTTTTCTTTAAACTTCTTTTGTAATAATGAACCAGCAAATAATAAGAGACTCTCTATGAACTGGGTACTTTTTTCTTTAACAAAATGTATGTCAAGTCAAGTGACCTTTATTTATATAACAAGGGGAATCCGCTTTTAGCTACTATGCAGCGCGCAGTTGGAATACATTAGACACATTTAAATGCAGACTGAAAACTCATCTGTTCAGTTGTGCTTTTATTGAATGAGCACTGTGCTTCGTCCGAACATATTGCATTATTTTATGTATAATAATTTTTACTGTGTTAATTAATTTTTAAATCCTCTTAAATGTTTTTAAATTCTTTGTTTTTATTGTTATGATTATCATTATTAAAGTTCATGATATTATGATTTTAATTCATTTCATGTACAGCACTTTGAATTACCATTGTGTATGAAATGTGCTTTATAAATAAACTTATCTTGCCTATAGCGACTTTAACAATACAGATTGTGTCAATTAGCAGATTTACAGTATTAAATAGGAAAATAGTAAGTCAATAATACAAAAAGTATGTTAGAAAATCGTGTAGTTGATTAAACTTATTTTAATTTGAAGATCGTCTAATTTGAAGATCAAACTTCTGTATGGCAATTTCCTACTTTCTGCTTTTACATCAAGTTCCTGGTTCCCTCTTTTATTTTTTAACGAGTTTCTGAAAATAAAATGCTTTTATTTTTATTTCAGAGTTTATTGATGAAAATGAGGAGAATAAAGAATTGAGTGAAGCTGATGAGAAAAAAAAAACATTCAAAATGAGTCGCTCTCAAACCAAACCCAAAGATTTAAAGAAAAGCAGAGCCAAGAAATCTGTCACCTGCACTCAGTGTGGAAAGAGTTTGACATACAAAAAAAACCTTAAGCATCACATGAGGATTCACACTGGAGAGAAACCGTTCACTTGTGATCAGTGCGGGAAGAGTTTCTCACAATCATCAACCCTTAAGAAACACATGAACATCCACACTAGAGAGAAACTGTACGCATGTGATCAATGTGATAAAACATTTTTGTG
The DNA here is from genome assembly GCF_049309525.1 of Garra rufa. NCBI lineage: Eukaryota > Metazoa > Chordata > Actinopteri > Cypriniformes > Cyprinidae > Garra > Garra rufa. Next base: position 3,477,763 of record NC_133361.1, read on the forward strand.
GGCTTCAGACCTGACAAAACACCTGAGAGTTCATTCAAAGGAGAAACCACATTCATGTCATTTGTGTGGAAAGAGTTTTTCATTACTACAAAGTTTGAAAGCACATCAGAAAATACATACTGGTGTGAAAGAGTACATGTGCTTTGAGTGTGAAAAGACTTTTACTAGAGCTGAACAATTAAAACAGCACCAGAGGATTCACACTGGAGAGAAACCTTACAAGTGTTCACACTGCGACCAGAGATTCAGACTCTCAGAAATCCTTAAAACACATGAGAGGATTCACACTGGAGAGAAACCGTATCACTGCACTGAATGTGGGATCTGTTTCAGACATTCATCTACTCTACGCAGACATACAAAAAACAATCACAGTGAGTAGATCATCTTCAGATCTGATGCTGCACACAATAATGAACCAAGCAATAAAATATCATCTGGATCAATCAAGAGCCATCACAAAGAAACATCATCTAAAGTTTTCACAGTCAATAAAGTTCATCTTCATCTTCAAAACCTGCAGATTTAACTTGGATTAATAAAGTTCCTCTCTAAAGAACAATTTCAAAAAGTTTTAATCTTGTATGTGATTTTGCTTCATGATATAAATCATACTGTGTTTTAATATTATGTTTAATTGTATACTTATAATGCGTATGTGTCATGAGTAGTTTTCTTTTTTTAATTAAGGAACATTGCTTTTTACAAATTGTTCTTGCTCAGGAAGATGAAGACTGTGCTGTGACACTTTAACCATTTTCTTCACTGTTTTACTAAAATAAGTTATTTCACTTATGATATATTTAGGAAAAGCGATGCAAGATATACTGTCATGCAGCTTTGCTACTCATCCATTTACATTTGCTTTGAGTAATCACTGATTGAATGTTATTTTTTTAGTAATGCATTATCATTTGTGATATTGTATAAACATTGCTTTGACACAATCTGAATTTTGAAGTTCTTCTGTAAGTTGTAATCTTTCGATACCACACAATTTAGATTGTATTACGACAGGGCTGCACGATATTGGGAAAAAATTACATTGCAATATTTTTTTTTCCTGCAATATATATTGTGATGTGTAAAAATTGATTTATGTTCATCAGGTTGTTTCGAACTGCTTAAAAATCAAATAATAATTCAATAATTATTGGGGTAATTTTGTAAGCATTTGAAAGAACAAAAAAAATGTAAAAGTACAGTATAATCAAAACCCTGAAATAAAATACTTTTTAAAGCATATTTTGGGTTGTTTCATATACAGTTTGACTCACCTTATTCACTGTCAATTCAGGCAAATATATAATGCATATGTGTCATGTGTAGTTTTCTTTTTTAATTAAGGAAAGTAGCTTTTTACAAACTGTTCTCAGGAAGCTGAAGACTGTGCTGTGACTCTTTAAACATTTTCTTCACTGTTTTACTTTAAATGACTATTTATTATTTCACTTATATATTTAGGAAAAGCAGATGCAAGATATACTGTTGTGTAGCTTTGCTGCTCATCCATTTACATTTGTTTTGAGTAATTACTGATTGATGTTACCTTTTTAATAATACATAATCATTTTAAATATTGTATTAACAACTTGTATTTTCTGCTGGTTGTATTTGCTTTAGGGGAAAAACTAATTTTATAGTTCTAGTTATAATATCTAAAAGCCATGCAGTGTTATGTTTGCTTTTTGGGCTTTCTGTTTTAAATTTCTCAATTAACCTTTTGAATAGATTTGAATTGAAAGCCTTTATTGTCATTGTCTTTTTCTGAATACAGTGAAATTAGTCGTTGAATAGCCCTCACCACAATCCACTGTCCATGCAATAAAACTGATATATTTAATCTATATTGGTGAAGTTTGAACATGCTTTGTAGGATATCATATAATATGTCTTGTCATCTGGCAAACCAGCTTTAATAATTAATTTTTTTGCATGTTTGTCACGTTAACGTTTTGATCAAAGATAACACAAGTAGACACAACATGCAGTTTTTAAATGATTTTTTTTTTGTTATGTAAAGTAAAATTTTAAATGAGTTACTTTTTACTTTTCCTTGAGTAGATTTTTTGACCAGTACTTTTACTTGTAATTAAGTAAAATTTCATTGAAGTAACAGTACTTTTACTTGAGTAGCATATTTTATTACTCTTTCCACCTCTGATTAGGTTTGAGTGTAGCAGGAATTTGAGGTAAAAATCAGCTTCACGTATGAATAACTGTAATTTTATTCATAACGTGTATTCAGTGCAGAGAGGAGAGTTCTACTTGGAAAAAAACGTCCTCCCTTCAACCGGCAACAACAATCGTTGTGTCTAATGATTATTTGATTACGGAGTTGTTTAGGACCAATAGTTTCACAAATGAAGTCTTTCTACGAAGTGGGTAGCCTACTTTTTTCTTTAAACTTCTTTTGTAATAGCAAACATCTGGAGAGCTGTTGAATAATCTCAATGAAGCAGCAAATAATAAGACTGTAACGAAGGAGGTCGGGAGACAGGCGTCCGGATCCAAATGCAGGCTTTTATTCAGAACAAACAAACACAAAGGGGCAGGCATAAATCGTAGTCAAGAACAGGCAGGAAGGTCGGGGCTGGCAGCGAGAATCAAAACACGGGGAGGAGTCCAGGAATCAAACACAGGGAAAAACAAACACGGAAAGAAACGCTCGGAAATAATGACCTGATAGAACAATAAGACTTTGCCAGGTGGCTGTGTGTGTGAGAAGCTTAAATGCAGTCAGTGTGATGAGGTGCAGCTGTGAGCGGTAATCAGTGCAGTGAGAAACAAGGAGCAGGTGAATGCAGTGATTAGCGCAGTGGTTTGTGGGGAATGAAGTCCATGATGTGTAGTGCAAGAGTTAATGATGACAAGACAACCAATACGTGACAGAGCCCCTCCCCAAGGAGCGGCTTCCAGACGCTCTAACCACCTAATGAAACCTGGAGGGTGGTGGAGCGGAGGCGGAACAGGGGGAGGGATGGAGGGCCAGGTCCATGTGGGGGTAATGGAGCTATGGACTGAGGCGGAGCCGACGGAGGGAGAAGCCATGGTGGAGGAAGGGTTGGCTCCTCCATGGGGCCAACCGACGGAGGTGGAGCCGGTGGAGCCTAAAGGAGGAACCGGAGAGTCA
>NC_133361.1:3481395-3533639 GCF_049309525.1 Garra rufa
GTCGTTTTATCAATTCCATATCATCATCATATTAATCCTAATTAGGAGATGAGACCTAGTCTTAACACTTAGGAACCTTTATGAATCACTCTTATTCTGAAGTCCAGGAATAAGAGTCAAATTATATAATTCTTGTAATTTTGACACACTTAAGACTAAAATGTTACTCTGAGTGGCGTTATACATATGGCTCAAACATTTCATGCTTCACCAATATTATTCAACAGCTCTAGAGATCATTCCTGTTACAACAAACACAATCTAAACCTGCCTGAAGCTTTATAACCGTCAACATTATTAATGAACAATGAAGAATCAACACCAACCTGTTTGTTTCTGTTTGTTTCTGTCCTTTGTTTCAAATTGCTGCATTAAGTACATTTACTAAAACGGTAAATTTCAAGATTGACAATCTATTTAAGAACAAGAGGACTCACAAACGAAGTAACCTCTCCCGCTTAGAAAGGGCAGCATTGGAAGCATTATCTAAGGATGATGAAATAGTCATTAAAAAGGCAGATAAAGGAGGTGCTGTAGTCGTGTGGGGTAAAACAATGTATATATATATATATATATATATATATATATATATATATATATATATATATATATATATATATATATATATGGAGGCATATCTTCAGTTATATAACACAGAGTTTTATCAACCACTTGCTTTCAATCCAACAGAGTTACTCAAACAAGAATTGGGAAAAATATTTTCTGAGGCAAAAGATAAAGGTTGGATATTTGAGTCCGGTCATCTCAGGAAATGAAAGCCTCACGGAACCAGTATCTAAGTACATACTAGTACACTATTTTATCAAACCTTTTTTGCCTTCACTCCCAGCATATGTGCAAGACACAACTGATGTTTTGAATAAGGTTGAGGAATTGCAAAATATAGGCCCTGATACTTTCCTACACGCAAAAAAGTCAAATAGCCACTTGTTTGATTTGCAAAATACAAATATGTCTGATTAATAAGAATATAACGAGTTTACTTCTGTTAAATGATTTATTCGTGTTAGTTGTAACTAAATTAAGAAATAATCAAATGATCAGCACTTGATTCAATGAGCCTGAAACGCTTCATATCAACAACTCTCTCTGATGAGTCACTGCGCATGCTCAGCACTGAGACGGAATCACGTGGGTACAGACGGCTGAAGAAGAGGAGCTGTGTGAGCGCCCGCGGTTTGAACTGCTGCGTTTAAACGTACTTGATTGATATAATGTACTGTCTGCAGTTAGTAACGTAGGGTAATAAGTAATTAGACACTGTAGCGATGTTTTTAAGCAGACTTATTTAAATTCCGTTGTCTTTGTCGATACAAGTTCCACCTTAAAGTTAATATATCCGCTACAATTTGTGCAGTTCTGTCACAACTCGCCTAACTATTAACTACATAACCTACGTTAGACCTGAAGTCTGTCCCAACAGTGGGAGAAGAAAACGGGAGGAAAGAATCCATAGTCGAACACACCATGCACTCGTTTTTCTGTTTGTACGTTAATGTAGCTAGCGTAATGCTATTTTTAAGATATACATTTACGTAACGTGTCCTATGTTGAATGAGTGTGCACTTCTCATCGCTCTTTTCAGTCTAGCTAACGTTTACAGAGCTGTTTTTGTTTGTTTTTCTTGAGTTTCGAAATGGCACATAATGCTACCCAGTTTATTGAATACGGTTTGCTAAAATTGTCAAGTAAAATCTATAATGCAGTCGACCATATATTTTAAATGTCCTAACAAATCGCAGTTAAAGTTATGATTGAATATGTATGCATTGTTTTATTCTGGAAATATAGTATATAACTTTTATACACTTTTTTTTTTCCCACCAGAAAAAAAAAAACATCACAATATATAGCTGTCCCCATGCTCTTCTGGTGTGAACCTCGTCTTTATTACATGGTAAGTAGTTTTTTTTAACACTCACATACAGTAATGTATAACTAACTATCCTTGAATACTGACCTTTCCTTTTCTTTCTCTTTCAGTGACATGTATGTGGCAGTGCAGGAAGTGTTGCAAAGGAGAGTTCTAGGTACAATTTACAACATTTGAAGTGGATCAAAACCTTTAATAAAATTTGGGTCACATTTTATATTAGGTGGCCTTAACTACTATGTACTTACGTCATAAAACAAGTGCAATGTACTTATTGTTTTCATATTGTATTGCAAAACACTTTTGCTTCTATTAAGGTGGGATATGGGTATGGTTAGGGACGGGTTTGGTGTTAAGGTTGGGTTCAGTTGTAAGGGATGGGTCAACAGTGTAACTATAAATGTAATTACAGAAATGAATTACACATAGCTATTTTTAAAAATATAAGTGCACAATATAGGTACAATGTAAAAACATGTACACAATAAGTACATTGTACCAAATGATTAATTTAAATGTAAGTACATGGTAGTTAAGGCCACCTAATGCAAAGCATGACCAAAATCTGACCTAAAACCAAATTAATTTGTTTTAGGACAACTTTGATTAACTTTTTTTGTTGACTACTATATATTTAAATTATGCATGCACATTGAAGACATGGGCAGGACTTAAAACCTATGTGTATAGAATTACACCCATTACATTCTACACAGACAGTAACACGTTCAGTACTCTTAAGCTGTGCTGCCGCTGAAGTTGATTTAATCTTGTCCCCACCCTACAGGATGACACTGTACATACCATACCAGAGAAGCCTGTGTCATCAAGTCTCTGTGCATCTACTTGAATGAAGACCCTGAAAAACTATTCAAGGCGTATTTGGTGAGTTGATGAGAAAATAATTTCAAAAGCCCTTATATCATGTACTTGGGTCATGTTTTTCCCTGTTTGCTACAACAAAAATGTGACATGAGAGAACACTTAACTTTGTCAAATAATTGAGCTGGACAAATTGTTCATTAATAGGAAACTACTGGTACATTTAGACAAAGTTCTTATGTAAATTGGTTGATGTACTAAACCAATGCTTTTGTTTTATTGGAGTGCTTTATATTCTAAAGTGGTTATAATGTTTTAGCAACCTCATTCATTTTAAATATGGTTGTCAGATCAGTTGTAACTCTCTTTTTTTATATAATGCACTGCAATAACACACCAGCACCGACTGTGACCTCAATAATAAACAGAGAAGAATTATCACTTTTCTGTCAGTTTCAACTTAAAAACTGAGAAATTAATAACCTCTGATTCACATCAGAGCTCCTGTATTGGATTGAAGTTTACTTTACAGGTGTACATAATAAAGTGGCCAATAAGTGTATACGCAATTCTTGTAATAATTATTTTTGTTTGTGATCTTTTATGTGTTTTGCCCCACAGGATTCAGACATTGAGTCAAAATGTACCATGGAGCAAACTGTGATGGGAGTGTATGTCATACTGAAGGAGGGAACGCTTCCTAGCAAAGACCCACAGGACATTGGTGTCCAAACTGAAGTTGTGGAAGTCCTCAGTGACTTGAGTAGCATTGCACCAGCTTGTGCTGTTATTTGGACTGATATGCTGTTTGAATCCTGTTTTAAAAAAAAAACTCAAATGGATAGGAGACTTAAAGTGAAGTAAGCAGTTTAAACTTATTTGTATGTGTATGTTAAAATTGAATGAAAAAATAAAAATGTTTAATTGTTTGCATGTTTTATGTGGTTTTTCTGTAGATTACTGAACTTTTAATGTTTTGGTTGTTAGTGCTGTCACCTAAAACAAATCTAATTGAAACAACAAGATGGGTATTAATTAAAGTACCAAAACTATACATGAACAAGACATTAACTAGTAGATGTAACAAGGAAGAATTTTGTTGAATTGAAGTGCTTTTACTGACATATTAGACTAACAGGATACAATCATTTTGATTCAATTAGTTGGAAAGAAGCTACACTGACATGTTAAAACAATGTTAAATCTACAAGTTTAAATCACATTCATATAACATGTTCAAAGCTTTCAAGTTTAATAGATTTGTTTAGATGCATAATGGGTGCTACGATTAAATCATGTTCATTGAACAATTTATTTTTTTGAGTGTAGCCACAATGGATGTGGAAGCATTGTATACTAATATTGACCATCAACAGGGTCTTGAAGCTCTCACACATTTTTTGAGTGTACGGCCAGCATCTGAAATGCCAACCCACTGACTTTTTACTCTCATTGACTGAATGGACTTTAACTAACAACATCTTTATTTTCCAGGACAAGATTTTCAAACAAACAAAAGGGTGTGCCATGGGGGCTTGTTATAGTCCTTCATATGCAGGTCTTTTCTTGGGCAAATTGGAAGAAGATTTTGTCTTTAATTGCGAAAGGAATGTGTTTTTAAAGTACACTGTTTGGTGGGGAGGCTACATTGATGACGTCTGCTTATTTTGGCCAGGGTCAGAAACAGAGTTAAAAGAATTTCATACATTTCTAAACAGTATTAACTCTAACATTAAGCTGTCTTTGGAGTACAGTAGAGAAGGTATTCATTTTCTTGACCTTACCATTTTCAAAGATGATCTAGGATCTTTACATACATCAGTGTTTAGGAAACCTACGGACAGAAACACTATTTTGCATGCTAAAAGTTTCCACCCTAATTGGCTGAAAGATAATGTCCCATATGGGCAGTTCCAGAGGGTGAGAAGAATTTGTGATCAAGACAAGGTTTTTGAAAATAAATCCAAAGAAATGATGTCAAGATTTGTAGAACGGGGATATAAGAACACTGTTCTTCAAAAAGCCTATATTAGAGCTAAGCAGATTGATAGAATTTCATTACTGAAAAGAAATACAGTAAAACAGACAAAGGACAGACCAGTATTTGTCACTAGGTACAGTACAGAGGGTGAACAAATTAAACAAATCATAAGAAAAAACTGGGGTATTATTGAGAGTGATGAGCTTTTAAGCAAGTTTTTTTCCTGATCCTCCTCTGTTAAGTTTTAGAAGGTGTCCTACTCTACAAGATAAACTGGTCCATAGTTATCTAAAACCAGATTCCAAACAAACATGGTTGAGCACCAGACCTAAGGGTTGCTATAAATGCCATCACTGCAATCACTGTACTAATGTTAAGCAAACAAAAGTCTTTTAGGATATTGTTTCCCAAAAGCAGTTTACGATTAATCACTTTATAAATTTTAAAACTACTTTTGTTGTCTATAGATTAGAGTGTCCTGGGTGCAAAGTGTTTCATGTCGGAAGAACTAAACGACGCCTACAAGAGCACAAATATGCTATTCGCACAGGCAAAATGAATTACCCAATGGCAAGACACTTCATGGAACACCATAATAGTAACCCGTCCACTTTACAGGCCTGTGGGATTGACCACATCCCACTGTCCTTGAGAAAAGGTGATAGACAGAGGCAGCTAAATCAGAAGGAGACTTTTTGGATATTTAAATTACAAGCCACTAAACATCCTGGCCTAAATAAAGACCTGGACTTTAGTGTTTTTCTTTGATTTCGTGTCTGGTTTTTGCTATCCTTTTATTTTTGCTTACTCTAGATTTTGTTTACTGAGTTTGTTTTTGGACCATATGTACAATATGTATTTTATTGCACATTTATGGGTTATATATTCAATGCGTTTGTCTCACTGTTTGGTAAGGATGATTTTTTTGATATTTAGACACTTGTCACCTGACTAGTTTATCTTCAAGGTGGAGCTTTCTGATTGGTGATTTTAGATGTTAAGAACCTCCTCTTGCCTGTGAGAACTGTTTGACTTCCTGATGAAGGCCATGTTGCTGAAACGCGTTGGAGTTTTTAGATGGGTTTAATGTGACCAAGCCGCTACAATAAAGGCTTTTTAACTTTTTCTATGTGAGAGTGCCTTGGAGTTCCTTTTTGCTTGTACCAACCTGTTTGTTGTTCAGTATCTTCTGGATCTCTCATCTTCTCTCTGTCCTCTTTAATAAACTCAGATTTGCAGATTTCAGCTCTTCCTGATGATTTGATGCTCATCTTCACTTGTAAACTGATGCTGAATGTGAGACTGTTGTGGGAGGGGCTTCACTGATGATGTGATTGTTGTGGGAGGGGCTTCACTGATGATGTGATTGTTGTGGGAGGGGCTTCACTGATGATGTGATTGTTGTGCGAGGGGCTTCACTCAACATGAATCTCTGTGTGGAAAAGCCAAAATAACAATGAATAGAGGGAACCAGTGTCATGCCAACAGCCGATCGTCCTACAAAGTGCCGTCACATTTCCACCAATCTATGACTTGGAGCTCTGTAATTTCACAGCTGGACCACCAATCTCAGAGCCCCAAATGATAGGCAGAAACATTCAGAAATTGAAGGTATGTCCCAAATCTTATGCACTATTCTACAGTAGTCAACATTTGAAGTGAAAAAAAAAAAAGTTGCAATTCACCGAAATATTTTTTTTTTTCACATTTAGTAAGTTAGTCTGGCCACTAGTGTTTACAACAACATTGTAAAAAACATCCATTTGAATGAATCATTGTATATATATATATATATATATATATATATATTTTATTTTTATTTTTATTTTTTTTTTGCAAAATGGCTGGAATTTATTCATCCTAGGGCCGGGTGATTAATCAAAAAGTAATCGAAATTGACATTCAGAACCTATAATTGATCAAATATTTCCAGTTCGATTATTTCAATTACTTTCCCTTTAAAAACACTACCGCGTGTGGAGTCACGTGACCCCTCTCCATCCCTGCCCAGCAATCACAGAACGTTCCCATATGGTTCCCATATGGTTCCCATTTGGGAACGTTAGTTTCCAAGATGGCCACCGTCTCCTCTGCCTGAAAATTCTGCTCTGTCTCATCCAGCAAATATCTTGGTAATCCTCTTTCCAATGTTAAAAGTTTTGAGCAACTGTGAATAAGAAGTTTACAAGGAGCGTCGACTATCAAAATTGCGACTTTTGAAGCTGTCCTAAATCTCTAAATCTTGTGGAGTATCTGGATCTGAAGGCCTCAAACGAGGCACCATCAGCTGAGCACTCTTGCCACATTGTAATAATCACGTGAATCTTGGGTACATCTTGGGCTTACATCTTGGGTACATCTTGGTATATTAAAGCTTGCTGCATCTGGTACATCGTGGTAAGAAAATGCCTCCCAAACATTCTAAGCTATCCCCATCAGATGATGAACCTGTAACAATGTCTTTGCTCTCCCAGCTACTCGAGCAGCAGAAGGAGTTTTACAAAGAAATGTTGCAACAGCAACAAGAAAACTTTAAATGTTTTGTCCAAATGATAATTGAAAGTACAAACAAGCGACTGGATGATGTTATCCGGGATCTCCACTCTAAAAACGGAACAGGATGATGTAGAGTCGCTTTTTTGGAGCTTATTAGCGCTTGCAATGGAAAGAATATAATTGTTGGGATTGTCTATCGGCCACCTCATTCTATTATCAAAGATTTCAATGAAAGCTTGCTTTATTCACTTGAACGTGTTAACAATGAGACAAAACCTTGTTATATATTGGGGGATTTTAATTTGAATCTCCTAAACTATGATACAGACACTCTCACTGGGGACTTTCTAAATGTTCTTTACTCTAGTTATTTTTTTCCACTCATCCATAAAGCTACTCAAGTCAAAGAAAAATCTGCAACTTTGATAGATAACATTTTATGTAATTCTTTAGGTCAAGAAATGAAATCTGGTATTCTGTATTCCGATTTGTCTGACCATCTCCCTATATTTCAGTTATCTGTGACTAAAGCAACTGGATACAACAATACAAACCAAGTATTGTTTATAAGAAATATGAGCGATGTAAATATTTTTAAGTTCAAGGATAGGCTTGACAATACTTCTTGGGGTGATCTATATGAGGAGAGAAACGTGAATTTAGCATATCAAAAGTTTATGAGTATTATTTCTACTAATTTCAATGAATGTTTCCCTATGGGTAAATTGTCTAAAAAACAGAACACAGCCATAAATAGACCTTGGTTTACAGCTGAATTAGGGAAACTGTTAGAGAAAAAGAATAAATTGTACAAAAAGTATGTTTCAAATCGTACTCCACTTACTTATGCTGTTTATAAATCAGCAAGAAATAAATATACAAGCTCAATGAGGTTTTCCGAAAAAAAAAAAGTATTTCAGTAATGTATTTCTTAAGTGTTCAAATAATGTTAAATCTACATGGAAAGTAGTGAATCAATTGCTTCAAAAAGAAAAGGCTACCAATGATTTACCCTCTGTTTTTCAGAATGGTGACGACTATTTAAGTAATCCAAAGGAAATAGCTGAACATTTTAATAATTTTTTTGTCAGTATTGGTCCGAAATTAGCTAATTTAATTTCAGATAGTGATGGAAATCCTTTGGATTTTATCCATCGGTCATTTCCTGTTATGTCTTCATTTAAACCTATTGATGGTCATGAAGTAAGTGACATTATTGATCAGTTAAAACCTACCGCAGCCGGCCGTGACAATATTTTCAGCATACCTTGTCAGACAGGTGAAGCAATCCATTTTGCAACCACTTTCTCATATTATGTCTTTGTCTCTGGAAACAGGAGTTGTGCCAGATGATTTCAAAGTTGCTAAAGTCATTCCCTTGTTTAAAGCCGATGATCCTTGTTGTTTTACTAATTATAGACCTATTTCCATTTTGCCATGTTTCTCTAAAATATTAGAAAAAAATCATACATAAAAGGATAATTTTTCATCTAGATTCTAATATGATTCTTTATAATCACCAGTATGGCTTTCGGAGAAATCATTCAACTTATATGGCTTTACTTCATTTTATTGATAAGGTTATTTCTGCACTTGAAAATAATGAGTTCACCTGCAGTATTTTTTTGGATTTTTCAAAAGCATTTGATACAATAAATCACAATATCCTCCTTGCTAAATTATACAAATATGGTTTCCAAGATATCACTTATAAATGGTTATCAAGTTATATTTCAAATAGATCACAGTTTGTTTCTTTTAAGGGTTATTTTTCCAATAAAGCTAAACTACAATGCGGGGTCCCACAGGGGTCTATTCTTAGACCACTGTTGTTCCTCATTTATATAAATGATATGTTTAGTGTTTCGGATGTGCTTTCCCCCATCATATTTGCGGATGATACAACCCTTGTTCTTTCACATTCATATTTAAGTACGTTAATGAGTAATGAAAATATTGGCCTAGTTGCCTACACTGCTTGGTTCAAGTTAAATAAATTATCTTTAAATATTAAGAAATGTAATTTTGTAATTTTTAGTGGCAAAAAAACATACAACAAAGAACTAGTGCAAATTAAAATTGGGCCTACTGAGATGCTTCAGTTAACAACAACAACATTTTTAGGTGTTATTATTGATGAAGGTTTGAGTTGGAGAGGACACATAGACTATGTTTGTGGCAAAATTAATAAGTCAATTGGTATAATAAGGAAGATTAGCCATCTTGTTACTACTAAATGTCTTCGTACCCTATATTATAGCTTAATTTATCCGTATTTGTCATATTCTAACATGGTGTGGGGGAGCACATTTCCAACAAAGCTACATAGAATTCTAATTCTCCAGAAACGGTTTGTCAGGATAGCAGCTCGTTCAGGTTCATATACATCTTCAGCTTCGCTATTTAAGAAATTGCAGATTTTATCAATTTTTGATATTAACATCTTTCAAATATGTGTTTTCATGTACAAATTATTTTTATCGGAAGGAAAGATTCCTTGCCAGTTCACGTTATACTTTAAAGCTAACTCAGCTGTTCATGCCCATAATACTAGGCAGGTAATGGATCTCCATCCTCCAAATTTCACCACATGTAGAGGCCAATTTTCAATAAGATTTAAAGGTACACAGATTTGGAATAAATTTTCTCATGTGGCGAGACAATGTACCTCAATAGAGAGCTTTAAAAGAGTTTTAAGAGGTTTGCTGATGAATTAGTTTGTGCAATTAGTTGATTCTATATTTTTCAGTGTATTTTCATTTTACTGTGAAATGCTTGTTGTTTTATCACTAGTATTATCGTGAAATATTTTTTGTTTGTTGTATGAGTTGTATTATTTAGTGTTTTGCATTCTTTGGTTATGTTTTATCTTTCTTTGGTGGAGGCTTTAGATAAGCCATACTGGCTTTTTGCCTTCTCCGGCACCGAATATGCATCAGTATGTCCTTGGTGTTGTATTTCTTTTTTGTGCAAAAAAAAAAAAAAAAATGTGGTTATTTTTTTGGGAACCACATGAGAACGTTCCTAGAACATTCCCTGTAGGTTATGTTTTTAGTAACCTATAAAGAATGCTCTCAGAACGTTCCCTGCAGGTTATTTTTAGGTTTTAATTTTATAGCCTACAGAGAACGTTCCCAGAAGGTTATTTTTATATTTATTTTTTATAACCTACAGAGAACACTTCCGGAACGTTCCCAGTAGGTTCCCAGAACGTTCCCCTAACCTAAAAAGAACGTTCTTGTTATATAAAGAAAACTTTCTGGCTAAACAATAGGGAATGTTCTTGGGAACGTTCTGGGATCCAAAAACTAACGTTGCCAGAACGTTATGGGAACCAAAAATTGTTAGCTGGGTGGAGAGCTTAAACAGTATTTATACAGTAAAAAGTATTTACAGGATATGCAAGAGTAATTTGATCTAGATAGAAAGAGATGCTGCTTATTTCCTACTTTTAATATGAAAAACATTGAAAAAAAAATTACTTTGTTTCCAAAAGTGCAAGTTATTTATTTTCACTAGTTTAAGAAAAATGTGACTTTTCATTTTAAGTATTAAGACTTATCAATTTCTGATGTTCAATAAATAATCATAGATAGTGTGTGTTTCCTTCAATTATTTAAAAATCAAGTAATGCACCCTTTTAGAAATCTCTAATATGTGAGCATATTTACTGTACAAAACTTGTCAGTGAACTGAGGTAAAAAAAAAATCATATAAATATAATTTTATTAATAAATAAAATATTCGTTCATTAATCTTAATCGAGTTCAAATGTTCAATTAATTGAGATTCTAATTCAGCCATTATTCAACAGCACTGGAATATATACTTTATCGCGTTATAAAAGTGACTATAACAAATTTGATCAGCCAAAAAATAAATTTCAAAAGAGAAATAGCAGCAAGACTTGATATCAGTTCTTTTTACATTCTGTATTAGCAACATTATCCCTTTAAACGTCGAAACGATCATTCAGAGAAACAAACAAAACAGGTTTTAATGAAATGAACTCGTTTTCCTCTCGTGCTTGTTGCTGCTGTTGTTTATTTTAACGTTATTCAGCCGATGAAAACAAGGCAGTGTCTAACTGAGATGTACTTTTCTCGTTTGTCAAACTATTTGTCCCGAACAACTCCGTATTCAACTCAACTTTTATGAACGGAGGAACATTAGACTCAATATGATCGTTTTTGCCGGTTGAACGAAGTTTCTGCACTGAACACAGGCTATCTATAACATTACTACAGCACTATTCATATTCATACGAGCTGGCCTTTACCTCAAATTCGTTATCCTCAGGCTTAATTACACAAAATAAGACTCGCAGGACAGCACAAAGCTAATAACAGAGAAGAGGACTCCCCATAACTCTCTTACTCGCGCATGCGCTGAAGAGTGAAGCCTGGTCCGTTGCTGTGATACTTCAACGCGTCCGCCATGTTTGTCCGGGCAAGACTGCCTTAAAAACAAATGGAGGTAAACGGGGGAGCTGTGTTTTTTTCTAGATTAGGGATGGCGAAAACTAAAAAATTTCTTGACCGACCACCGAGCCTCATTAGCCGGTTGAAACCGGTTAACCGATTAGTTTAATATGGTACGCTATTTGAAATAACAGCCATTTCGAGCCGCGCCTGCAATTTCGCAACTGTCGCATCTCTCTGCCGCTCTGCCTCCCGCACACACACACACACACACACACACACACACACTGCCACTCACGTCACTTTTTTAAAATCCACTACAGCGCGAAACATGAGTCCCGCAAACGCGGCGCCGAAGAGCTTGTTGTATGTAATCGTAGGACAAATGGCTCCTTAGTTTCAAATGGTTTGGGTACAAGGTGATCGCTTTGAAAATAAAGACGTTTGTTTTGGTTAGAAGCTCATTTGAAACATTGCCACGGCTCATTTAAGAAAATGACAGCTCTGAAGAGACGCCGCTTTAGTTGAGGTAGTGCTAACCATAATAAAGAAAGATGATGATCATCATCACCTTATCGGTTACCACTGAAATGTAGATGTAATGTATTTCCAAATCCAAGCCCATCTTATGCGGAATGTTGCCTAATAGACTGCAACATGATAAAACCAATGGATAAAACAGGCACCTTCAGAATGCGTAAAAGACGCACCGGCACTTTTTTTTTTAACCGACTACCGACAACTTTGACCGGTTAACGTTGATACGGTCAACCACCGGTCAAACGGTCATCGGTTAACATCCCTATTCTAGATATAAACACGCTAAGGTTTAAATTTTACAGCCGATTTCAGTGGATTGTGATCTACATGGAGTTAAAAAATAACTCTGTCTTCAGTTATTTAGTTAGCCTTGGGAAATTAATTTTCGTAAGAAATTGTGAAAGCGCACACTTGTCATTCTTGTTAATCAAGATGTTAACAGTTCTAAAATTTATTTAATATTCCTATGATATATTTCATTTTAATGTACAGTGAATAAAATTAAGTTTTTCCATTGCTTTCTCTGTCTCTAACCCCAACATTTTAGCTTTTCTCCTGCTTCGGGTCAGAACACAGCTCGTTCCCTATATAAAAATATAGTGAAAGTGATATCTGTAATATTAAGTATATGTAGTATATGTTGTAGTAAAGTGAATAATATAATAAAATAGCAAGTACAACAGTACAATAACATGAGAAATTTAATAGATTTATAACAGCAAACATTATATGTATAATACCATAATACATAAATAGCAATACATGAGTAGAATATACAGAACAGACAATAAAGAAAAATAGAATGAATAGTAAATTATAAAGAAAATTTAATTATAGTGAAAAGTAGTTTAACAATAGTATTTGTTAAAAACATTAAAAAGACAAAAAATATATTTATACATACACTCTTGCCAAATGTTATCTAACCAAAATAAGAGGGATCAAACAAAATGCATTTAGTACTAGATATGAGAGTTATAGAGCGTTGCCCTGACCAATATGGCAGCGACATTGACCTGCCATCGAGCAGCCAATGAGGTGTATTTATATGTCTATGAGCCAGAGCGTTACAAACTCCGCCCTCTCCAAACAATCCAATGGGATGCGAACAAACTAAATAATCAAATTACACTTCCTATTTTTACCAAATACGTCTTTGTTGACAATTGCATAGTTTTTGTAAATCATGCTGCCGATATAAGTTCAAGTGTTCTTTTTTTTTAAAGTTCAATTTTAGTTTGTTCTTTTTAATTGCATAACAGAACATTTGGTGAGGATGCCATATCTGAAGATGATCTGCTTACTGTGACTGTGAGGTGGTTTTCCCCTTGTCATTTTAAAGATCACACAAGTCTTGGGGTTTTGAAGCCAGAAGATAAGACTTTCAGTGGTGGAAAGTATACTGAAAATTTATACTCAATTACAAGTACTGTTACGTTGCTGAAATTGTCCTCAATTACAAGTAAAAGTACTGGTGTTAAAAAAGTACTTAAGTAAAAGTACAAATTACTCTTCATAAAAACTACTCCGAGTACTAATTGCTTTTTAGCTGGTGGCATTTATTGAATTATCCTTAATTGCTGAATCAGACAAGATCCAGACAGTAAAGCACTAACTAATATATATTGAAGATTTTAAAACAAGTACACAGTAAGCAATGAAATAAGAACAAATAAACAAATTAGGAATTAATTAATACAGTCTGTATTACAATGGTGATGGATTTACATGTTTTATCAGAGCTGGGCGAAATGACCTAAAAATAAAATCCCAGATTTTTTACAAAAGTCTGAGTCCAGTCAAGTCGCAGCTGTGTTTCCCGAGTTCCGTCAAGTTGCAGCTGTTTCCCGAGTCCAGTCGAGCCGCGGCTGTGTTTCCCGAGTTCCGTCAAGTTGCAGCTGTTTCCCGAGTCCAGTCAAGTCGCAGCTGTGTTTCCCGAGTTCCGTCAAGTCGCAGCTGTTTCCCGAGTCCAGTCGAGTCGCAGCTGTGTTTCCCGAGTCCAGTCGAGTCACGGCTGTGTTTCCCGAGTCCAGTCGAGTCGCAGCTGTGTTTCCCGAGTTCCGTCAAGTTGCAGCTGTTTCCCGAGTCCAGTCAAGTCGCAGCTGTGTTTCCCGAGTTCCGTCAAGTCGCAGCTGTTTCCCGAGTCCAGTCGAGTCGCAGCTGTGTTTCCCGAGTCCAGTCGAGTCGCGGCTGTGTTTCCCGAGTCCAGTCGAGTCGCAGCTGTGTTCCCCGAGTTCCGTCAAGTTGCAGCTGTTTCCCGAGTCCAGTCAAGTCGCAGCTGTGTTTCCCGAGTTCCGTCAAGTTGCAGCTGTTTCCCGAGTCCAGTCGCGTCGCAGCTGTGTTTCCCGAGTCCAATCGAGTCGCAGCGGTGTTTCCCGAGTTCCGTCGAGTCGCAGCTGTGTTTCCCGAGTCCCGTCAAGTCGCAGCCGCAGTTCCTGAGTCAAGCAAAGTCACAGCCGCAGTTCCTGAGTCAAGCAAAGTCACAGCAGCTGTTCCTGAGTCAAGCAAAGTCACAGCAGCTGTTCCTGAGTCAAGCAAAGTCACAGCAGCTGTTCCTGAGTCAAGCAAAGTTACAGCCGTGGTTCCTGAGTCAAGCAAAGTTACAGCCGTGGTTCCTGAGTCAAGCAAAGTTACAGCCGTGGTTCCTGAGTCAAGCAAAGTCACAGCCGTGGTTCCTGAGTCAAGCAAAGTCACAGCCGCGGTTCCTGAGTCAAGCAAAGTTACAGCCGCGGTTCCTGAGTCAAGCAAAGTCACAGCCGCTGTTCCTAAATCAAGCAAAGTCACAGCCGCGGTTCCTGAGTCAAGCAAAGTCACAGCAGCTGTTCCTGAGTCAAGCAAAGTCATAGCTGCGGTTCCTGAGTCAAGCAAAGTCACAGCCGTGGTTCCTGAGTCAAGCAAAGTCATAGCTCACAGTAGTTCTTAATGAGCCAAGTCAAGTTACTGCTGTTGATTCTGAGCCTCATCACGTCAGGTTGGCCAGTGTGATGGCGGTCGCTATTTTAAGTATATGGGCGGCACACTACGTTCCTGAAGTCACGATTGTTCCCAAGTTAACTCCAGAGCTCACGTCTGTTCACAAGTCAGCTCCTGATGGCATGTCTGATCCCAAGCTTGCTCCAGAGCTCATGTCTGATCATAAGTATGTTCCTAAGGTCTTGCCTGCTCACAGTCTGTTCCAGAGGTCCTGTCTGGTCTCGAGTCTGCTCCAGAGGTCCCGTCTGACCACGAGTCAGCTTCAGAGGCCTTCCCCGTGAGAGAAGCTGCACCAATGCCTCCAGAGGTGTCAGCATTAGCTGTAGAACCTCTTATGGAGGTGGCATTATCCTTTGGACTCTCTGCTTCTCTCCTTATTCTGTCTGCATCCTCTGTCTCTGTTCTCCCCAGGTCCCAGTCTATGATGCAGGTTCCTGCTCCGCCCTGGAAGGCCTCTGCGCCTCCTGCTTCACCCTGGAGGGCATCCGCGCTTCTTGCTCCACCCTGGAGGGCTCCCGCGCTCCCTGCCCCAGCTCTGCCCTGGAGGGTTCCTGCTCTGTCGGTCCTGCCTCAATCACCGGGTCCTCCACATGGACCTGGTCCTCCAGCCCTCGCTCTGTCTCGCTCCCGCCCCACCGCTACCCTGGACTGTTGTTCTGTTGGAGCGTCTGGAAGCTGCTCTTTGAGGGGGGGCTATGTTACAAATCTGGTTGGTGACCTATGGTCCACTCACCACCATATGTCGCTCTCACCCTGTCATTACACTCAGACTGTTGCACCACACCCTGGACTACTTTCCCCGTCATTCAGCGCGCTGATTGGGTCAGTACCTGTGGCCAATCAGCAGCCCTATAAAAGCCTCAGTCTTTCCCCTTGCAAGCTGTGGAGTATTGTGATTAGTATTATTGTTGTTTTCCATTGCTGTAGTTATCTTTGTGTCATTGTAGTTCCTAGTTTCCCTTGTATAGCTTTCTTGCCTGGCCATCTCGTCTCTTCGGTCTCACTGCCTGCTAACTGAACTCTTGCACGGTTCTCGGATTACTATCTCATCTAGCCCCTTTACGGATTACGTTCGCCACGGTTTGACCTACGCCTGTTACACGGACTATACCTCTCGCCTTCCCTTAGCTAATCCTGTTTGCTATTGTTCTGACCCTGCCTGTTTTCGACCATGTCTTCGTCTCGTCCTATTAATAAAAGCTCGCAAATGGACCCGCTCACCTCAACTTCTTGTTTACTGAACTCTTGTATTAAATCAATAGCTCATTTACAAACTCCCTTATAATTATTAAAAGCTGTTACTCATCTTGGTTCGCAATATCACAAAGCTCTCTTATCAACGATGCTCGATATACTGTACAATCGGTCTCTTATTTACACTCTCTCTACACTTTGTTTCTGAAAAGATTCGTGAGATATGTCTGTGATATATACTCTATGTCGCAAAAAACACGTAGAAGCTCCCCTGAGCACAAACACAAATATGCTGATGGGATCCGGCTAACTTGCTAACAAGCAGCTAATCATATCCCTTTAGTGGCTACCATTATTTGTTTTCCGTGCCTTTCTGAAAACAAATATATTAGTGTGTTTCTAATATGGTAAATGCGCGGGGGAGAGCTGAGCCCATTCAGAACTGCTGGAGCCCAGAGAGGAGCATCATTACCAAAGTAACAAAGCCTGAGAGACCCTACAGGAGAATCTATCGGATCTCTGTTGGCACCCTCTTTTCTAGTTTTAGAGTTTTCTTCTAGGCGTGTTCTATATACATTTTTTCTATGAATAAGGCTATTGTTCCATTTTTGACTGTGCCTCCCATTTCCTGGTCACGCGGTGGACTGGAGGCCTTTAGTTACATTAAGGGAGAGGCCTTGTCTTGTTTAGTGTCTACTTGTGTCTACTTAGGATGCACAGTTGATGCATACAGTATTGTCTGTACATTTCCAGAGGCTACAACCTTGTGATGCAGGCCTAGACCTCCTTATACACAGGCAAAACATGATTGTAATAGTAGCTTGATTTGATACTAAATGGCTTGATTAATTCACATTTTGACCAATAAAAATCCTCACCAATTGTTATTTGAATGACTGTAGAGAAGATGCATGTTTGAAATGCTTCCCACATTCAGCCCAGTGATACGGTTTTTCTCCATTGTGGATCCTGAAATCACTCAAAGCACATGTCCTTTTTCACACCAGTGTGTGTTTTCTGATGTTCTTTTAAGTATTGTATACATGGAAAAACCCCTTCCACACAAATGTGAACACACAAAAAGTGTTTCTTCAGGACTGAAGCACTCAAAAAAACTCTTCCCTCATTGATCACATGCGTACAGCTTCTCTCCAGTGTGGATGATCATGTGTCTCTTAAGGTTTGATGATTGTGAGAAACTCTTCCCACACTGATCACAAGAGAACGGTTTCGCTCCAGTGTGAACTCTCATGTGTGATGTAAGGTATACTTTTTGTCTAAAACTCTTCCCACATTGATCACATGCGTACGGTTTCTCTCCAGTGTGGATCCTCTCATGTGTTTTTAGACTTGATGACTGACTGAATCTCTTGTCGCAGTGTGAACACTTGTAAGGTTTCTCTCCAGTGTGGATACTCTCGTGCTGTTTCAGATTTCCAGCTGTAGTAAAAGTCTTCTCACACTCAAAGCACATGTACTCTTTTACACCAGTGTGTGTTTTCTGATGTTTTTTAAAGTATTGTATACATGAAAACCCCCTTCCACACAAATGACATGAATGCGGCTTCTCCTTTGAATGAACTCTCAGGTGTTTCTTCAGGCTTAAAGCCCACAAAAATGTTTTCCCGCATTGATCACATGTGTGCAGTTTCTCTCTAGTGTGGATGTTCATGTGTGTCTTAAGGGCTGATGATTGTGAGAAACTCTTCCCGCATTGATCACATGTGAACGGTTTTTCTCCAGTGTGAACTCTCATGTGAACATCTTGATTATATTTGCATGTGAAACTATTTCCACACTGAGTGCAGGTGAAAGATTTCTTGTCTCTTCTTTTCTTTAAATCGTTCTGTTTAGGTTTTTCTCCACTACTGACATGATCTTTCTCCTCAAATTCACTCAGTTCTTCTTTCACCTCATCGTCTTCAATCAACTCTGAAACAAGAGTAAAAACAGTACTTTTGTCAAAAAAAAAAAATCATTTATAATCATTAGTCGTTTAATTATTATATAACTTGTCGGTTGACTGTTTTATCATTTGCCATTTATATCTTCTTGTCATCATTCACAATTTATTTAAATTATTTTGTTTTTATATTTCTTACTATTTATGCATTTTCATTGTTTAATCTTATGATTGTGAGGTTTCATTAACAGGTTTGTCTGTATGACTAAGAGCAATGAATTAAAAATCGAAAGCAAGAAATTGTGACGTTGAAATGTCAGCTTGAGGGTGAATAAATCATGGGGCAATTCATTGTGAGCATATGACCTTGGCCATGCTGAAGTCCCGCCGCTCGTTCACGAGGAGGCTCCCCTCCTCGTCTTCCCGCTGTAAGTCGTTGAGCAGTCAATGCTTTTCGGCCACCGTGGCGAGACACGGGGGGGGGGGGGGCATTCAAGTCACTGTGCAGAACGCGCCACCGGCTAGCAAAGCCCTGCGGCCTTTCGCACCTCAGCATGGTCCCTTCGAGTTGCCAAAGCAGTTCGCTGTCCCGCACATCAGGTGTCTTCACGAGTGTCTCCTTTGGCGCTCCATAGGAGGATGAGATGTCCATCACAGCATCAGAGGGAGAGTCTGAGGGTGAAGCAGACGTCTCAGCGGGGTCAGTGCCCCTTCGTGGTTGGTGCCCCATCTGAGGTGGACGCCGAACTCTCAGCTATGCTCCTCCGAGCTGCCAAGGGGATCATCTGGAGGTGCCCCAAGCAAGGTGACAAAGTTCACGGCATGTTCCCTTAGCCAGTTGATGTCCACAGTAGTGGTCCAGGAGCGACACCTCTGGCTGACTCTGGCCCAGATGGCAGACGTCGAGAAAGCGTGCCTCCAATGTCGCAGAGCGGCCTATTTGGTGACACTGTCAAGGACTTTGCCCAGCAGTTCTCGGCAGTTCAGAAGCAGACGGAGGCGATTAAACACATCTTGCACCGCCGCAAAGCTACCATCCTGCTTCCGGGGCCTCAACATCTGCCTTCTCTTCGCTGAGGGAGCCCCCCTGCAGCCTCCAGAAAACCAGCTCAGTCCCCTGCCGAGGCCGACGATGCCAGACTGGCAGCTCGATATCACCCGCGTCTCAGGAACCGGCCAGAAACACCCGCAGAAGAGCTGCGAAGCATCCCTTATGCGGGCAACTCTTTGGGGGACAACAACACCTACGTCCCCACTCCCGGTGGAGGGCCGGGAGCTGCTGTGTACTCAAATGCCGTCGACCTACGGGTCGGCTGTACCCACAATTTTACAGAAAGAGCCAATTTCCTCACCTCTAGGGTCTCGGCCCCGAGCTCCCTTCTCGAGCAACGCCCTGAAAGTTCCTCGGAATTGGACTCGGAGCCTGATATCGCCAGTGCAGGAACCAGGGAAGAAGGTTAGCGCTGCTCAGTGCATTCAGACTTTTTTCCAGGACGTTTATCCCCTTCCCCAAAGGCTGCCCCACCGCAGTCACGTCACTCAACACTCCCCTGATTCCCCTGGCGACTCGGCTGGGAGACTGGCTTCAGCTCCCCTGATTCCCCTCGCAGTGGTTTATACGGACTGTACGTCTCAGTGCGCCAGGCGTCCGCCCAGGTACAGAGGCATTCTATTCACTACTGTCCACTCAGACACAATCGCAATCGAGCCTGTCCCTCCAGCCAAAATGAAGTCAGGGTTCTAGATTCCCATCCTGGATCTTCGAGCCCTGAATCGGTCCCTTCTCAGGCCGCCGTTCAAGATGCTCGCGACGAAGCGCATTCTAACATGCCTGTCGCCAGGATTGGTTTGCAGCCATCGACCTGAAGGAAGCGTACTGTCACGTCTCGATCCTACTTTGACACAGACCCTTCCTACGGTTTGCTTTTGAGGGTTGAGTGTATCACTACAAAGAGCTACCATTTGGCCTGTCCCTCTCTTCCCGTGTCTTCATGAAAGTCATGGAGGCTGCCCTCTCCCCCATCTGGCAGAAGGTCATTCGCATCCTCAACCGTCTCGATGACTGGCTTCTCATGGCTCACTCGTGAGATTTGTTGTGCGAACACTGGGACCTGGTGCTCCAGCACCTCAGCCATCTGGGCCTTTAGGTCAACCGAGAGAAGAGCAAACTCTTCCCAGTACAGAGGATCTCTTTTCTTGGTATGGCGGTGGACTCGGTCAATATGACAGCCCGCCTCTGCAACGAGCGTGCGCAGTCAGTGCTGAAGTGTCTGGCGTCATTCAAACACAAGACTCCTGGGGCATATGGTAGCTGCAGCCGCAGTGACGCCGCTGGGCTTGTTTTATATGAGACCACTTCAGCGCTGGTTACACGAATGAGTCCAGAGATGGGCATGGCACCATGGCACACTCCGGATTGGCGTTTCCCCACAGTGTCGCCGCCTGTTCAGCCCGTGGTCAGATCCAGTCTTTTTTCAGGCCGGAGTCCCTCTGGGGCAGGTCTCCAGGCATCTTGTGGTTTACACGGATGCCTCCACCATGGGTTAGGGTGCTGTATGCAATGTGCAAGCAGCCTTGGGCTCCTGGACAGGACCCCGACTCCAATGGCATATCAATAGCCTAGAGTTGTTGCTGTACGATGCTGCGCCACAAGCATGTGCTTGTTCCCACCGACAGCACTGCGACCGTAGCCTATATCAACCACTAAGTTGGTCTTCGCTCCTGTCGCATGTCACAACTCGTCTGCCATCTGGTCCTGTGGAGACAGATGTGGCTGAAATTGCTACGTGGCATTCACATTCCAGGAGAACTCAAACATGCAGCCGACTCGAGCCCCAGGTAGTCCAGCTGATTTAGAGCTGATTTGGAGCGAAGCAGGTACACACTGGCACACAGCAGGCCTCCGGGGCCCAAGTACGCCTTTCCCCCAGTGAGCCTCCTTGCACAGACACTGTGCAAGATCAGGGAGGATGAGGAGAAGGTTCTGCTGGTTGCGCCATATTGGCCCCTCCGGAGCTGGTTTCCAGACCTCATTTCCCTCGCGGCAGCCCTTCCCTGGAAAATCCCCTTGAGGAAAGACCTTCTTTCTCAGGGGATGGGCACAATTTGGCCCCCGCGCTCCGACCTATGGAACCTGAACGTCTGGCTCCTGGACGGGATGCGTCAGACCTCTCCAGCCTTCTACAGGCCGTGATAGAGACTATCACTCAGTCCAGAGCTCCCTCTACAAGGCAGGCTTATGCACTGAGGTGGGGTCTGTTTGCCAACTGGTGCTCCTCTCACGGAGAGGACCCACAGAGATGTCCGACTGCAGTAGTGCTTTCCTTCCTGCAGGAGAAGTTAGAGCGGAGGCTGTCCCCTTCGACTCTCAAAGTCAACGTCCTCCAGGGCCTGCGGGAGGCCCTATTCGAGCCACTGGCATCGAGGCAGATCCAGCCTTTGCCCTGTTGTGTCCAGTCCGCGCCTTACGTATATATTCGTGGACCGCACTTGGCACTTCAGACGCACCGAGCAGTTCTTTGTCTGCTTTGGAGGTCAACAGAAAGGTAATGCTGTCTCCAAACAGAGGTTGGCCCATTGGGTGGTAGATGCCATCTCCCTGTCATCCCAAAATCAGGGAGAGCCATGCCCCTTAGGTGTTCCTGCCCACTCCACACGCAGTGTTGCCTCATCCTATGCGTTGGCTTATGGCGCCTCACTAGCAGATATTTGCAGAGCTGCGGGCTGGGCGAGACTTAACACCTTCGCTAGGTTCTACAACTTTGGCGTACAGGCCATGTCCTCCAGTGTCTTAACATAGTCATCAGGTGAGCGGGAGAATGGCTGGTGTCGACTTGCTGTGCCATTCCTACGGGATCCGTGCGCTATATCCTTCAGTTGTTCCCTCCGGTGAACCATAGGTCCATCATGCCCTGCAGTCAGTTGTTCCTGACTGTGCTACTGCTGGGTCTCCTTCGCCCTGCAGGTTATGGCAACATGTCTCAGTATTTTTCCACCGTCAGCCAGAAGGCCGCTGTTTCCTTCATATATCCCTAAAAGTTTATGGACATATTGAATTACTTTCATTCCACATGTAGAAATCTCATGTGCTCTGCCCCCTAACCCCTGCTTCAGTAACAACTGGCATCCCTGTGGGGCCCCCTCTTTCGGCCCTCAGTACGTTGGGAAGGTGAAGTTCATATCCATCTCCTGACACGTCCGCTTATCAGCACATGGGTTTGTGTGTAACGTGGCGTCAGGGTCATGGCCTGTTCCATGGCTCTGTTCCCATATGTAACGTCGCACTGAAACCACTGAAGGGAAACGTCTAGGTTACGTAGGTAACCCTCGTTCCCTGATGGAGGGAATGGAGACGTTACATCCCCTGCCACGACCCTACGTCACGCTGACACCGGGCTACGGCTCGGCTCCTGAATGAGTGGCTGCATGCCGCCATCTTATATACACGTATGTACGGGAGAGTGGCCTGGCATGCAAATATCACTCGCCAATTTTCATTGGCCTTTTGAATAAGGCTCAGAGATGATTGGTCTCTCAGGCGAGTTCCCATATGTAATGTCTCCGTTCCATAATTTACGTCTGATATGGGTTTCAGAAGTGTGTGTGGCAAAATGGCTCGATAGCGCCACCTTTACTCATTCAGCGGTGTGCACTTTCCGCTGTGATTCACGTACATGCATGAAAATCAGTACACCCATGTAACACACCAATACTTACAAAAAAGCCTCTTGGAGCAAAATCCGAAAATAGGCATAGCGCCACCAGCTGGCAGCAGGAAGTTTGCCACATTTAAATGACTTTGACATATTTCTCCTATATTTACTGTATTAAAAGCACACCGACCACCGTTCACTGTTTTCCTAAAGCCATTGGCGGGTGGTGAGCCTGGGTGCGAGGGCCCTTTCATCGCTGCTTGCAGCTTTAATTAGGGCACAAGCCCAAAGGGGCGAAGTGCCCTATTGTTTTCCTTAGGATTATTCTTATTAGGGCCCGAGCCCAAAAGGGCGAAGGCCCTATTGTTGTTCTAAGGATTCTTATATATATATATTTTTTTTTTTCTACCGTTGGGGCACTTTTGGGGGCCTTAACATACTCAAAAACTCTTGAAAATTTGCACACACGTTGGAATCTGCCGTCGTCCGGACGCCACCGAGGCTGGGACCCGGGCGTGGTTCAGGGCCTCTACAGCGCCCCCTGGAACACAGTTTGAAAACTTGATGTACTGCGCACACTTTTGTACTCTATGTCATAGGCTCCACGCAACAGGAAGTGAGATATTTAGGGCTGTTTAAAAAGCGCATGCTCTGGAATTTAACGTACTCCTCCCAGGATTTCCATAGGATTGTCACCAAACTCGGCCAGCATGATCTCAAGACATTGGGGATGCTAAATTGCGAGGGGATTTTTGATATCTCGAACGGTTTGGCCGTGGCAAGGCGACAAAGTTATGGCGAGAAATGAGAAACAGGAAGTGTCTAATAACTGTTGCACACATTGCCTGATTCTGATGAAACTTCACCAGTTTGTTCCTTCTATAATGCCGATTCCATAAATGTGACTATTATGAGTCAAAGTTATAGCGCCACCAACAGGCAGCAGGAAGCGTGTCATTTTCAAAATGCTTTGAAATCAGCCTCTTAATTTTACTTGATTTTCTTTAAACTTCATCAAAATAATGTCAAAACACGGCCGTTAAGAATATGTAAAGGGGTCGATGATAAATCAAATGCTGTTGCAATGGCAACGTGTCAAACTTTAAAATTAGATTCCTGTCTTTTCGAGGCAGATAACATGATTAGAATTTCATGAAACTCAACACATACATCAATATTAATGATAGTTAGACACTGGCAAAAGGTCATAAATGGGCGTGGAGCAGGCACTCTATAGCGCCATCTTTTGACAAAAGTTGGGGGGTTAGTTTTTCCTACAGTCACCAAACTCTGTACATACATTGATCTCATCAATCTGGACAACTTTCTAAATTAAACTCATTAGCTAAGACCAACAGGAAGTCGCCTATTTTGATTTGAATGTGGATTTTTTGAAAAATCAGGCTGTAAACAAATTCACACTCCTAAGAACAACAAGCTTTTCACACCAAACTTTTTTTACATGAAGAGAAGATTCTGAAGATGTTAAATTGCGAGCGGACTTGGGATATCTTGAACGGTGTTGACGTGGTGATTTTTTAAAGATATAGTAAAAAACATAACCCTAATTTTTTATATCTTTAAAGTGCAGCATCCAAACTCTTTAAAACTTTTTTCACACAGAGATCTAATCATTATGAGCAAGTGCTGGTAATATCATAATTATTCAAGCTTCTATGAATTAAAGAAAATTAAAAAAAGAACTCAGTAACCTGCTGTCACTGTGCTGACTGTCTGTGTTGACACTAAGAGTGACTGAAGGGGGAGGGGTGAAAGGGAGAGAGACCAGTGGAACATGCTGTTTTGCTTAAGACCATCTTTGAGGAAGATGCACATTGCTGTAGTTTAATCTACATAAATATGTCTGAACTTTGAGAGTCTGATCTTTGAGAAAATATAAAGGGTCACGAACTCTTTCATTCTTTGTATATTGCAGTTGTTGTTTTTTTATTTATTTTTTATTGAACTGTACCATGAACTTGTCCTATTCAGTCACATAGCAAAAGATTAAGAAAAATACAACTTTTTAGCATGAGCGATTTATCTTCATTGATAGACATTTATTTTCATAATTTAAATTTTAGATTCAATAAAAAAAACACTAACAATTTCAAGACAAACTTTGACAACAAAACAAACTTTGCTGTTATCTGTTCAAAACATCTGAAAATTGTACGATTTTAAGATGAGTTATATTTATATCGCCCCATTACAACACCCAACTTGATTTTTAAAGATGTTTTGAAAGAATGAAGGGTTTATTGAGCACTTTATTGTGTATTGCTGTACACCCACATGAACTGTGTTCATGTTCATGTTAATTCACAGTACATACACTATGCTAAAAGATACTAATTTACCTTTAAACAATATATGAGTACTTTTTTAGGTTAATATTAATTAACATTAATAAATGCTATTTAATTATTGTTCATGTTAACAATGTTAACAAATGAAACTGGATGGTAAAATTGTATATTTAGTGTGTATGTGTCTGTGTGTTGATTTTAAAGTGTAACCCTTTCAATTCTGTAAACTTTAAATCCAAACTGGCTGAGGGTTAATGTGAATGCATGTGCCAACTGGGCACCGTTTTCCTAATTGATTCTTAGTTATGTAGCGCTTAAAAGTGATGTCTTATAACAGGAGTCACCTGCAAAGCAATATCCACACACAAATTGTACAGATAGGTAACGATGACATTGAAGCAGAAGTGGTGGACGTAAAGCAAGCAATAATAACATTTTGTTATCATCATGAATTACATGTTCTTATCATCATCCTCAGAATATTGGGAAAATGTTCCCTATATTGTGAACGACTTTGGGATATCTTGAACGGTGTTGATGAGGTGATTTATGAAAGTAACAATGAAAAAGATGAAGAGTTATTTTCATTTATCTTTAAATTGCATTATTCTAACTCATCAAAACTTTTTACATATAAAGAACAAGAAATTCTTAGGAAATACGTGTAGTTTCAAAATGTTATCATGCTCAGAGGCCCCAAAAACATTAAACGTGTTATATAAATTTGTCAGATTAAAGCTCTAATACCAGGGATGAACACTAGAGGTCCTCATAAGATAAGGAATCGTTTGACCTCTAATGCTATTTAGCTCATTCTCAGTGTATAAGAATGACAATAATCCATAGAATCAGTTGATAAATACTGTACTGTCAGTGTACTTATACATAATTATTTTGTATAGGTGCTTAAAGAGCATTCAAATCTTTTTTTTATCTTTTAAGGAAAAGTTATATGATTTAAATACATATATACACTCTCACTCAAAAAATCTTATAAGTATGACACTATACTGCTCAGTTCACTTAATTAGAATGAGAAACAAATACAAAAAGACCAAAAAAATCAACTAAGTAAATATGTATTTATTTTTAATGTATTTGTTTATAATTATTTCACAGATTCTTATAGATTATTAAAATAATATTTAAAAATGATTGTAGACCATAAAACATGGTAACTATTTAAAATAGGGTCTCTTTTCTTAACAATGGTTAATGAACTAACAAACACGAACAAACATCGAACAATATATTTGTACTCGATTTTCTTCAAACTTCATCAGAATAATGTAAAAAAAAACGGCCGATGTGAGTCTGTAAAGGCGTCCCTGATGCATCAAATGCTGTTGCCATGGCAAATAAATAAAAATAAAAAATAGATTCAAATATTTGTTTCCTGTGTTTTTGAGGCAGATATCGTGCTTAGAATTTCATTTTCATTTTTACATTTTCAATGATTTATTATATATTTAAAGTGCAGCATCCTAACTCTTTGAAACTTTTTTCATACAAATAACTATCCATTCTGATCAAACACAGATCATTTCATAATTATACAAAACTCCACGAATGAAAGAAATTAAAAAAAACATATCTGATCTCACTCTTCTCTGCACTCTATGTGTGTGTTTGTGTGGTAAGTGGTTTAGTGTAAGGAGGGGGGATGGGTGGTAAGAGAAAGAGTCAGAGAAGAGGAGAGACAGTTAGGGTTAGTCCAAAGGGTTACTGTGAATGCATGTGCCAACTGGGCACCGTTTTCCTGATGCTATCGGGGAGGCGACTGCACAGACGGCGAGGGCCCGGTCATCGCTGCTTGCAGCTTTAATTATCATTTATATTCTACCTCTTGGTCGTATTTTTTGTTATTATGGTAATTTTTGTATTGATTAATTTGCTCTTTGTGCTGTAATGTTTTCGCACAAGTGAATTATACCCTCCATCAACGCTGTCTCTCATAGTTTCACTAGTAAACACCAACCTGTTTGTTCTTCAGAGTGTTTGATTCTGCAGGGTTTTGAATCTCTCATCTTCTCTCTGTCCTCTTTAATAAACTCAGATTCGCAGATTTCAGCTCTTCCGGATGATTTGATGGAATATTCCAGCATTTATTGGAGAATTGCTGAATGTGTGATTCTTGAGGAAGGAGCTTCACTAAACAAACTTCTGTGTGGAAAAGACGATTTTTCAAAATCAGCAACAAATCAAAGATGCAGTAAGTGTTGCCTCTTTGTGAACCATTACATTCATAAATTATATTATTATGTAGCAACATCATGATTAAGGGACCGTCTGACAGTTCCACCAATTGCATTAAAGGTAAAATCTGCGTAAGAATTAGCTACAACAATGTAAATATCATTTGAATAAATGATTGTCTATCACGAATATCAAAATGAAAACTCAATTTTTCACGTTATAACAGTGACTATAACACATTTGATCAGCCAAAAATAAATCTCAATAGAGAAATAATGGTATAAAAATGTGCAGCTAAACTTGATATGGGTTCACTGATTCTTGAAAATTTGGCAAAACATGTCCCACCAAGAAAAGTGCTCATTCTGTTGGAAATGAAGAACATTTTCATAAATCAAAAGAATCAAGGTTATAATCAGAGGGTCAGTTGCACATATGTAAGGTTCTTTTATAGTTTTAATTTAATTTTGTATTAATTTAATTATCAAATCTGGCCCATTGCCTACAAAATCACTTGTCCTCAGATAGGAGATAATCATTTCAACTTGATTAAAAAAGCAAAAAGTAATCATTTAATTTAATAATATTTTTACTATATGAAAGAGTCCATTGTACTATGTATCAAAAATTACAAACACTGTGTTTTGAATAATATTTACAATTATTTTTTGGTTGCACAAAATGTGTCCCACATATGCGTCACCACCGTCAGATATTAATAAAAAGCAATAAAATCAGGCAACTACAAGGTCAACTGCATTCCTGAGGACCACATTATCAAATCTTCAGCTCTACTGCATGCTTCAAGGTCAGCCAAGCTCCTGTAAATATGCAATTGTCTCTTAAACTTGTTCATATTTTGGACACTGCTACTGTGGCAACCATAACACGTCAACACTGTCTCTTTTGTATAAATAATATTAGATTTGATTATGACATAAATATATACTTTTTAAAAACAAGTCTGAAGTAGCTAGCAACAGAGTGGAAACAAGATGGCTAATGTGAACAACTAATGCATATCATGGGAAATGAATTTGAAAAATGTTTTATCACAGTGCTCAGAATTGTTATTTGTTGGACCAAATAGTTAAATAAAGTTGTTAAACAAGAAGCCGTTGACTTGAGTGGTATACATTTTGTAATTTTATGTTGTAATGAGGCCACTGTCACCACCGTCAGAGGGAGTTTTAATAATTCTAAATTCTAATTCTAAATATGCATACAATATATTTTGTCAGTGCTGCTGAGTTATTAAAGTAATAGTCTCTTTTAATACAAAAATACGTTTGTTAAATAAAAACATATTTTGTTTGATTTAAGCAAAAAGTAAACGTTGTAAAACGCTAAAAAGTAAAACGCCTATTTTGTGAAAAAAAAAAAAAAAAAAAAAAAAAAAAATGGGGAGGTGACACCAGTACATTGCTGAAAAGCTAAGACCTTGGTCTACAATAATATACATTCAGATGGTGTAATTAAACACTTTTTTTTTTTTTTTTTTTTTTTAAACCTGTTTTATCCAAATTCCCAAGAATCACTGTGTTATTTCCCGCATTCAGTAACAGTTATTCAGCAAACACTCGGTTGAAAACAATGATGGAAATCCGATGAAAACAAGGCAGTGTCTAACTGAGATTTACAGCATAACGGGACTTTACTCGTTTGTGAAACTGTTTGTCTGAAACAACTCCGTATTCAACTCATATTTCATAAACGGATGAAAGTTAGACACAAATGGTCGTTTTTGCCGGATGAACGAAGGTAAAGTCCACTTTCTGAACTGAACAGGCCTACACAAGCAATAAATAAAATGACTACACAGTTATTCATGCGTGAGGCTGGCCTCAAATTCCTGCTACACTACACCTAATCACGCAAAATAACATACGCAGGACGGCAAAAAGCAAATAATAGAGAAGAAAAAGAGGACTCACTCTCACTGGACTACTCTCTCTCACACGCAGCTCCGCTCTCTAACTCGCGCATGCGCACATCGAGTGATCCTCACGAGCGCTGAAGATGAAGAAAGAGTCTCGATCGCCCCCAGGAGGCTGGAATCAGTATAGGTCACAAACCCCACCCTCTCCATCTAATCTAATGGTACGACAGACAAAACCAATTTATTTAAATCTTAACATCAAAATATGTGTTTTGACATTGTATGTAGTTTTTATTGGGTATGTAGATTTCTTAGGTTGAAGCTGAAACTGGTGTATTGGGCTACTGTTAAAAGGGCATTCAGAAATACATCCAGTTAAAAGAGTATTAGAAAACTGCTGGGAACATGAATGTAAATCTGAATAATTTTGGATGGAAAGCAAATAATGAGGCTCATCAAACTGGAATAAGTAAATGTGATGTAGTTATTCCCAATGTCTGTAGTTGATATTCAGGTTCTAGTGAGTTTAAATGATAAAAACAGACAAGAATGTAAAGATACAATAGACGTATATGTCCGTAACTCATATATATGGATCAAAAGATCCTGTAACAGGACACACAGCAGCAGCAGCAATGTATCAACTTCAATTCAATGAGAGTTAAGAGGAAGTGTAGGAAACGACGCAGAAGACGGGGTGAATAAAACACGTCGAGTGTCACTTGGAAAATGTGTTATAATTCTGTGATCCTTGTTTGGAACTATTTTCATTGGTGAATTTGATAATTCCTCCTTATATTGAGCAAATGAAAATTACGCCTAATGGAAATGCGTCAATTGTGTAAAAACTACCATATATCGCAAAAAAAAATTTTACGTTTGCATGAAGTGGTTATTCAGGCAATTCGAAATCTAAATATTTGCAAAATAGCAATGGATTTTTTTTCCCCCTCACATTTACAGGTCATGTCGAATAAGATTTAGGCAAAATCCCACAAAAAATGTGTTGCCATGATTTATCGGTAGAGTAAAAATTACACTTTAGTCACATAACATCAGTTAATGGAAACGCTATCATTTCGCAATACTTAAAAAATGTTAATATTTAATTAAACATTTTGAATATTTACCTCAGTAATAATATATAATATATAAGGTTTCTGTCCAGTGTGGATGCTCATGTGTAGGTTAAGTTGTCCTTTTCTTGCAAAACTCTTCCCGCATTGATCACATAGAGAGTCATTTTGAAACATCAAAAAATCAGACAAATTATATTATGGTTTGAAATGCATTACTTCCTTTACTGAGAGAGTAATATACAGCCTGGAATGCACGCTCCATCATAAACACTAAAAGCTGTCACTTACAAATTTGTATCTCACAAGATTCCGTTAATGATCTCTAGCATTCTCTTATTTAGAATCTGTTATAATATCTTATTTGCATCACATCTACACTTTGTTAAAAATAAATAAACAAATAAAAATGCTGAGCTTGCAGAACTCAGAACTTAAACGTTCAAGGAATTAACAGATATATCTGTGATTGGCTCTATTGTTTAATGCTGCTAATATGTTTATGCAATATCAGAAGGGGCCCCCTGATTTTCCAGGGCCTTAAGTGGCCGCTTACAGTGTTAAAAATGAAGGTGCTTCTTGATATGCCATGAAATAAACTTGTTTTGTCTAAATGGGTTTATGAAGAACCTTCAACATCTGAAGAACCTTTCTGTTTCACAAAAGCTTCTCTGTGGCGAAGGAAGGTTCTTCAGATTATAAAAACGTAAGAAAGAGATGGTTCTTTGTGGAACCAAAAAATGGTTCTTTTATGGCATTGCTGCGAAGAACACTTTAAAGCACCTTTATTTTTAAGTGTACCTGGCTTATTGGTTAAGTTCGCCTTCTTATAGCCTACTCTGTCGCGTTGCATGAATGGATACATACACACAAAATGATGTTGAATTGCCAGTTTTGACAGGGATTCACATAAACGCACCTGGTTATGTCTAAGGTGAGCGTAAACAGCTGGAAGAACATTAGGAATGTATCAGTTCATTGCAATTGTTGATCCGTTTTTAAAGTATAGACAATTTAGTTGCTGTTGTCTGTGGCATTAATGTTAATCAAGCAGCAAAATAAAGAGAAAAGCACTTGCTGCTCTTAACGGAATCACTTTAGTAGCCCTAATTCAGATTAATCTAAATGTATTTATATAAATAAATTGTTTCATTTAATTTTAATATAAAGCCATGTTGCGTCACAGCATTTAAATCTGTGTCTACCATGCTAAAACCTTACTATTTAACCTACTCTATACAATGAGTTTGTTCATTTTAGAGAAATGCTTAATAAATGTATACTCTATAAATACCCTCATTGGATTTTAGCCAACTAAATCTACTGCAGATCTACTCAAACTAGACTAAAGCTAAAGCAGTTCAGATAACTAAAATATAACTTAAACTAAATGTGTTGTGTTTCACAATTATTGTCAAGTGTTCATAAAATGGTTTGCTTGTGGGAAGAAACTGTTCCTGCGTCTGGTCGTTCTGGTGCTCAGTGGTCTGTGTCGTCAAACAGATGGTAACAGCTCAAAGAGGGAGTGTGCTGGATATGAGGGGTCCAGAGTGATTTTGCCAGCCCTTTTGCTCACTCTGGATGAGTATAGTTCTTGGAGAATAGGGAGGGTCGAACCAATGATTTGTCCAGACTATCCGACATAGTCTTCTGAGGTCAGATTTGGTGGCTGAGCTGAACCAGACAGTTAGAGAGCAGAGGACGGATTGAATGATGACGGATTAGTACTGTTTCAACAGTTCCTGTGGCTGGTCGAAATTCCTCAGTTGGTGAAGAAAGTACAGCCTCTGGTGGGCCTTTAATGGTGTCAATGTGAGTGTAAAGTAAAGAAACAAAATGTTCTTGCCACAAATTTCTTCCCGCAGCACGTCACAAAAATAAACCTAAACTCAGCAAATCCTGCCTATTTCACACATACACGAGGAATATATCTAGAAACTGTGAAGTGCATGATTTTAAGTATCCGTGTTTTGCTTATTTGACGTGGGAAGTGATTTATATGAATTTAGTTCCTTTGAAATATTAATCTGAACCAACATTCCTGTTTTACAGCTCAATCTGATCAAACAACAGCAGTGATTCCAGTCCAAACCACAAACTCACCTGGAAATAAAGGTGGTACTGATTAAGTCATGATGATGTTACTGGCGATGCTTTAATACTGACTCAAATAGTCATCAATCCCTGATTTTGACTATCTCTTCTTCACACACAGTGATTTATGCTACCGTTTCTGTTGCTGCATTCGTTGTTTTCCTTCTTGCTGTTTTCTGGCTGATCTGGAGAAAAAGAGCTAGTGAGTTTTCACATTTCCTCATTTCTGACAATTGCGAAAAAAGTTCTCACTTTATTATTTAAAATCTCACTTTATTGAAGAGCAAACAAGAAACGTCTAGTACGTAGCTATGATATTATCAAACGGTAGATATTATCAATTTTTTTTTTTTTCAGGTAATAAAAGAGGAACTGGTGGATCATCAGTGAGTTCAGTAATTCCCATGATTTAGATTTGATTCATTTAAAAAAAAAAAAAAAGCTCAGAAAAGTAAGTTTTAAACGGTTTGTTTTCTGAAGGTCAAAGCTGAGAATGAAGATAAAGTGACGTATGAAACAATCAACATCTCCAAACCTGCTGCTGCAAAAGACAAAGTGAGTCAACTAAACATTCAGCATTCAGTTCACTGTCTGTTCTAGAATGTGATTTACTCAAAGCTGTTGTTATATATATCACAGTCAGAGATATGTGTCTGATCTGTGTATTAAACTTGATTTTTCTGCACGTTTGCATTGATATTTAGGAGCAGACAGATGAAGTGACTTATTGTGAGGTCACTTCTTCCAGCAAAAAGCCAGTAAAATCACTCACTGTGAGTAGAATGAAGCTCATTCCCTTCTTCTTCGTCACTTTCATCAAATTCACAGAAAATCACAGCAGCTTCTCTCATCTATATTCTGCTGAAATGTAGCTCTGCATCTCAATCTCAGATTAATAAAGCTCATGTGATAATAACAAATAATGGAATTGATGGAGGAAATCTGTGCTGTTCTTTCAGGATCATAATGATACGGTGACTTACGCTGCCATCAGATGAACACAGAATGAGAAGCAGAATGGAAATGATGCAGATCACTGCTGATATTCACATCTTTGCTGTTTAGAAAAAGACATTTTTTGTAAAATATTTTAAAGCAAAGTTCTGTAAAAACAGTTCCCATGTCATTTTATGGTTATTAATTGTAAATTATAGGTTCTTTTTCACTTCCAACAACTAATGTAAATACTAAAACTAAAAACAGATAAAAAAAAAGTAATGCATTTTACCGTTAAAACCATGGTCTTTTTTTTTTTTTTTTTTACAACCTACTCTTGCTTTAAGCATGTATATCAGATGTTTTTTTTTTTTTTTTTGTAGAAAAAAGTCGTCAGGTAGACAGTAATCTGAGAATTACTTTAGTGTGTGTTAAATATATATATATATATATATATATATATATATATATATATATTTTTTCATCAAATATACTGTATGTCAATATAAAAGTCAGATTTATTTTCTATATATATATTTTTTAACAATAAAGATCATGAAAGTATCATTGGTTGATGTCATGTTAGATTTTTGGATCAGTTTTGTTCATGATTAAGACTTCGATGGCAGGTGTTTTATAGCAGTAATGCCCCCTGCTGGTCTACACAAGCAATACAGCAAGTTTATCCAGAAGAGACTGAGTGAAGATCCAACACCATAGTGTTCATAAAAAGGTCCAAGGGAAGCTCAGTCCATAAACAGTTCAGTTAAATGTATTCAGCATATCCTGTAGCTGAAGTGGCAGACTATGTAGTGTTATCTATTCGTGCATGTGATCATTTCACAGCAGGCACTTTTAGTGTTTGGATCTTTGTGTTTGCACACGTGATTGTTGTTACTCACAATGACATGTCCTAATCGTGTTTTCGCCCCAAAATCATAAAAAGTAGTGAGAAAATATATCTTGCATTAGAAAATAAAGCTTAAGATGTTTATTTTTCATTATGTTCTTTAATTCTCTGAAAATCTATTTAATGTAATTAGCAATAAATGACGGTGTGTTTCAAGATCTCCAGAGGGATTTTTACACAAGTGTTCAGATGAAGATCGGCCACCGTTGAAGAGATTTGTCTCTTTCTGTTTGACGTGTCTGTATTTTACTCACAGATGGAGAAACAATAACTGGTTTGTGCTGTTTGCGTCTCCAAACACTGACAATCAGCATGATAAGAAGACATGTTTTTATCACTGGAACTTAGCATATCAAATCAAGTCAGCTTTATTTCAATAGCGCTTACACAATACAAATTGTGTTAAATCAGCTTTAAAATGTCAAACAAAAAAACAGTGTGTCAATAATGCAAAAACAATTACATTCTGCTGTATATTAAGTTTTTTTTTTCCACCTAAGTAAGCCAATAGGCGAAAGACCATTGGAGACACACATGCTGTCCTGTCCGACCTGCAGCACAAAATACCAACAGATGTTCAGAGTAGTGTTAATTTCGTCACCTATTTTTAATTTAGTCTTAGTCTTGTGCCAAATGTCCTTGTTAGTTTTAGTCATATTTAGTCATTCATATATCTTTTTTTGTTAGTCAAGTTTTAGTCGACTAAAAGTCTTTTAATTTTAGTCTAGTTTTAGTCGAAAAAGAACTCAATATGTTGAGTCAAAAAATTTTAGTCTTTTTTTTTTCAATTACACATTATTACTGAGATTATTACTGATACACATTTCAGTAAAAAAAAAAAGTGTTTCACATATCTCAAATATTGGTTAAATGTCATAGTTACCTGACAAAATACACTTGCTGAATGTTTTTTTTTTGTTGAATGCAAATGTTAAACGTGTCTGGTTTTCAATTTCTGATTTAGGAGACACATTCACAAATGATTAACCCTTTCAGTGGTGAGTTTAAAATATTCTAGCGGACCCCTGAGAGTGAGGTTTTTTTTAAGCGACCGTTATTTTAGAACGTTCGTCCGTATTGTTTCCATGGCGACGCATCAAGCTTGTCACGTGACACAATACAGACACAATAACACTGTATGACAGATAGATCGCTTTTATTTCGTTTTTCCTTTTTTATCCAGAATACTCACACACTTGCTTAACATTTTCGTCTCGTCTTTTTTCGTCAATGTAGCACCCTCTTCCTTCTCAGGGTAGATTACCTGAGCACTTAAGGATGGGCGCTCGGGTTCGAATTAGATAGTCTCTCGACTTAATAAACTTAGGAACTAGAGTTGGGGTACTCGGACTTGTACTCGGACTCGAGTCCGGTCTCGAGTACAATTTTTAGCGGACTCGGACTTGTCACGGACTCGGATGCATTTTGACTCGGACTTGACTCGGACTCAAGCTTTTCGGACTCGGGAATTATTGCCGAGTCCAGCCGAGTCCAGGGACAGTTGATGGAAATTTTACTGACTCGATGCATTATTACGAAAGTGACATTCAGTATTATTGGCATGTGTTTTAAAGTCTTGCCGGTACTTGAAAGCCTGCCTCTCAGTCAGCGCACAATGCTGAATTAAACTCTTTCTCTATTGCTACACACTTACACGAAAGGTAATGTCAAAATGCATCGTCTTGGAGAGCATTCATGTAAATGCTATCGGTTTTGTGTTGAGTTAGAAATACAGATGTGTCAAAATATATGATCTGTGCGTCCGGTCTTAAAGCGACAGCAGTGTAAACCTGCCACAGACTGCGTCATAATCAAACAACAAAATAAAAAGAGAAAATCACTCACTGCTCTTGATTGAAGCAGTTTAGCAATTTTAATAAGAATCATCTATATTTATTATATACGGTGAAGATTGTAGAGAGTTTTATTTTTACATTTATTACTTCATTAAATGTTTGTAGTACACTATTTCTGTGGTATACTTTACTATATAGATCAATCTGAAAAACGTATAAAACTATTTCATTTGTATTTTGATTATTATATTTATTTATGCTTTTGCTTGTAATTAATTATTAGACTGTTTATTTTCCTTCAGTAAGCTTGAGAATGTTTTACTTACTTACTTGGGTGTGCATTATTTTCTAATAATTCAATGGCCCGTTGTCAATAGACCAATTTGGAGTAGACGTTACAGTTATGTCAGTAAAAAAATACTATTTAAACCTATAACATTTTACATTTACCTATTTTATCTCAGAATTCAGAATTTTTTTATGTCGTTTATATGTTGTATTTAAGACTTTAGAACTCAATTTAACGCAGCAATAGCAAGTTTGTCAGTTCTGAGGGAAAAAATAAACTCATGACTTTAGCTGAGAGGAAAAGGGAGAATGTATTTTCTTATCAGAATTGTGAGATATAATCTCGAAATTGAGAAAATAAAGTCAGAATTTTATTCTTTTATTCCATGACTTCCATGTCATTAACCCTCACAGCCTCATTTTCATCTAAGAAAAATATGTCACTAGCTGTCCATCTCTTCACCTACCCCTCCCTTTATCACAGATTCATTCTTTTACTCGTAGGTACAGTCCTGTCCTTCCCTTATAATTCCCACATTGTCCTTCCCACATTCTAAAAGCTGTTTCACTCAAAAATATGTCATAATATCAAGTCAGTCATAACTTCTGTTACATGACATTTAGTTTGCTGAGCAGGACACTAATGAGATGGTGTGAAATAAAAAAATCAAAATGGCAATATGCAACAGAGGTTTCCTTTTGTTACATTTAAATTGTCATTGCCTTATTGTAGTTGCACAAATTAAAACAAGGTTAAGATACTGACAAACAGTAGTTTTTAGTTGGACTCGGTCGGACTCGACTCGGACTCGACCCATTTGGACTCGGACTTGAGTCCGACTCGCCCCATTTTGGACTCGGACTTGACTCGGACTCGACTGGTTAAAGACTCGGACTCGACTCGGACTCGACTTACGTGGACTCGACCCAACACTATTAGGAACCTTTCCTAACTTACTGCTTTGAAAATAACGGGGTTATCTAGAAAATACCTTTATTTGTCAAATTGAACACCATAAGGTATTTCAGTTCAAACTTTTACTGTTTTTAGATAAATAACATTTCTCTTAACCCAAAATAAATTTACTGAAATCACTTTAAGTAATTAAAACATGCAAGGTTTATTTAGAAAAATGAAGTTGAGAGAAATAAAATAAATTGACCAATGAAATTTTACAAATGTTACAACAAACAAATTAAATTGGTCTCCCCCCTGTACCAATCAGCGGCTGCTGCTAGCCAGCACCCCGTTCACTGTGCAGCTTAGACAATTTAAACGTGATCGCAAGACAGAAACAACAGACCTTTCAGTAGTTAGTGCACTCGCTATGTGATAGATAACTAACGTAGCTTACGTGGGCCCACTCGTACACACACTCACACACACAACCCCCCTGTTGCAGGCCTGTACTGTTGCTAGTGATCGTTGTGGCCACGCAAACCAAATAACTGGCCCCTTCACTCCGAAGAGCCAAACAAAAGTGGAACTGAGATACCTTTACTCCAAGGAGTTCTCCCGATCTAGTGCACTCGAATCGCGGGTGTAGATCGTCTTCGTTAAGCGCGTCGGGACTTCCCCGAACTCTCCCGTTGCCAGGGGAACTCTGAACCCCTCGGTGGCTCAGAGCGCTACCTGGGCGTTGAGTCCTGCAGCTCCTCCGTATCACCGTTATTCGCGTTGATAGACCACATCCACAGCACTCACAATCTGAACGTCACTAATAAATCACACAATCACAAGCTCGTTTGGTTGTTTGTACTAACTCGGATATAATTCGCTTGAATATAGGTGAAACTTATCCGATGACGCATCATTTTTCCCCGATCATGATAGACAAGAGGAAAACAAATAACCTTAACCAGCGCTCTGCTGGATTAACTAGTTACAGCTTCACTTTTACAGGTTAAACGCCTGGAAAAACAAAACCAATCCTGTTCGGATTAATATTGATTTTTTTTGTCTCTCGCAGAACCGGGGTGCACGCAAAGCAAACTCTTTTTTTCCGCCTGTCTTACTCTCGATCGTTTCTATGTTCCCTCCCTCAACTTCACAAGAACCAATGATAACCTAACCTCCCCTCTGTATTAGGTGGGTTCACCAAATTATAGTCCAATAAATACTTAATGACCTCAAACATGATTGTAGAAACCCTGTTCTCCCCTAGTTTAATTACAACCGAACATTAGTACAAAAACCAGTCTTAAAGGAACAGGTATCCCTATAATTTCTACTAAAGAAAATGAAGCCAGCACTCAAAAGTTAAAACAACGGGAGTTTGAACTACTCCCCTCTCATCTTAGGAGGTGAAATACTGGGGGGGTTACATCAACAATAATGCATGTTAATTTAGTCTTAGTCAGCGTTTTTGGACAGTGGTGCAGTCTTGTCATCGTCTCGTCTTAGTCATGAAAAAAAAGGTCGTTGACGAACATATTTCATCTCGTCTCGTCTGACGAAATTAACACTAGTTCAGAGTATGATTAAACCTCTTAAAACATTCACCGGGATGAGACTGACTCATTATTCCACTCAGTTCTGTCAGACTGATGACTTCTTTTCATTTCTGGATAATATTAAAATGAAATCGGCAATCAGTATCATAATGAAAAGTAACACTTTTGAGGAGCATTTGTATCTAAACAGACACCAGCTCTTTGCGATTCTCGTGATTATTATTTATTATTCGAACAACCAGAAAGTAGAAAGTAGATTGCCGGAGCTCAGACTGATAAAAACACGGGTGCACAATCTGAAGATGATTGAATTTATCCTGTGTGTTGGGTAGGGATGTAACGGTATCAAAACTTCACGGTACTAAAAAGTAGAAAAAAACAATGATCAGTATGTATTCAGGACGTCCCACATTACTGCAGCATTTTTTAGATGACACCCCCAACCAACCACCCATCCCCCCCCCCCCCCCCCCCCACGAATGCGTCCCTTATTTTTGGGTATTAAAAGTGGTAACCCTTATTACAATAGTCCACCCTGCTGCTGATAAAGGCATGAACAAGTTTCTCCAAATCTTGACGGGAAACAAAACATCTAATTCTTGCAATGTTCTTGAGATGGTAGTATGCTGATTTAGTTACTGCTTTGACATGGCTACTGAAACTGAGGTCTGACTCCAGAATCACACCCAGATTCTTGACTTGATTTTTTGTTTTTTGACCCCTAGTGTCAAGGTACGCATTTACCTTTTGAACTTCATCTTTGTTTCCAAATGCAATGACTTCTGTTTTCTCCTTGTTTAACTGTAAAAAGTTTTGGCACATCCAACTGTTAATTTCATCAATGCATTGGCAGAGGGAGTCAATGGGGCTGTAGTCATTTGGCGATAAGGCTAGGTAAATCTGGGTATCATCTGCATAGCTGTGATATGCTATTTGGTTCTTTCTCATTATTTGACTTAGTGGGAGCATATACAGGCTGAACAACAGCGGCGCTAGAATTGAGCCTTGTGGGACTCCGCATGTCATGGACGTCCACTTAGACTTATGTTCTCCTATACTCACATAATAGCCTCTCCCTTCTAAGTATGAACCATTTGAGAACCATCCCAGAAAGCCCGACCCAGTTTTCCAGTCTATCTAAAAGAATGTTATGATCGACTGTGTCGAACGCAGCACTGAGATCTAGTAATACCAGCACTGATATTTTGCCAGAATCTGAATTTAGGCGAATATCATTTATTATCTTTATGAGCGCTGTCTCTGTGCTATGATGTTGTCTGAAGCCAGATTGGAAATGGTCCAGGTATCCATTTGAGTTTATATAGTGATTCAGCTGATTAAAAACAACCTTTTCAATAATCTTGCTTATTATTAGTTGCTCAATATGGTGTCATCAAGATTGCTCTTTTTTTCAGAAGGGAGAGAGGAAAAAGGAAGGAGGAAGAGAAGTCAAGCAAGAGCAGGCTCTCACGACAAGGAGCAGAGAGCGTGACAAATTCTAACAATCAGTTCAAGTCACACAATTCAAATCAATCCAAGAGTTTTATTGAGAAATTTATAACAGAAAGCCCCAAAGCAAACATAACACTGCGTGGCTTTCTAATATTATAACTAAAACTTTACAATGACTTTTCCCCCTAATGCAAATACAACCAGCAGACAATACAAGTCGTTGATACAATATCAAAAATAATAATGTATTACTAAAAAAAAAAAAAAAAAAAAACATTCAATCGCTAATTACTCAAAGCAAAAGTAAATGGATGAGTAGAAAATAAAGATCAGTATATCTTGCTTCTGTTTTTTCTAAATGTATCATAACTAGTTCTTTAAAAAAAAAAAAAAAAAACTGTGAAGAATATTATTAAAGTGTCACAGACTCTTCTTCATCTTCCTGAACAATAACAGTTTGTAAACAGCTACTTCATGAAGACAAATTAAACTACAAGTGACAGATGTGCATTAGAAGACAATTGAACATAATATGAAAACACAAAATCATGAAGCAAAATCATAAAGAAAAATAAAACTTTTTGAAATTGTTCTTTAGAGAGGAACTTTATTTTCGAGTTGATCTCAGTTAAATCTGCAGGTCTTGAAGATGAAGATGAACTTTATTGACTGTGAAAACTTTAGATGATGTTTCTTTGACATGGCTCTTGATTGATCCAGATGATATTTTATTGCTTGATTCATTATTGTGTGCAGCATCAGATCTGGAGATGATCTACTCACTGTGATTGTTTTTTGTATGACTGCGTAGAGAAGATACATGTCTGAAACAGATCCCACATTCAGTGCAGTGATACGGTTTCTCTCCAGTGTGAATCCTCTCATGTCTTTTCAGGGTTTCTGAGAGTCTGAATCTCTGGTCACAGTGTGAACACATATAAGGTTTCTCTACAGTGTGGATGCTCATGTGACTCTTAAGTTGTCCTTTGTGTGCAAAACTCTTCCCGCATTGATCACATGTGAACGGTTTCTCTCCAGTGTGAATCCTCTCATGCAATTTTAATTTTTCAGCTGTAGCAAAAGTCTTTTCACACTCAAAACACATGTAATCTTTCACACCAGTGTGTATTTTCTGATGTACTTTCAAATTTTGTAGTAATGAAAAACTCTTTCCACACAAATGGCATGAATGTGGTTTCTCCTTTGAATGAACTCTCAGGTGTGTCTTCAGGTTTGAAGCACACAAAAATGTTTTATCACATTGATCACATGCGTGCAGTTTCTCTCTAGTGTGG
Organism: Garra rufa; assembly: GCF_049309525.1. NCBI lineage: Eukaryota > Metazoa > Chordata > Actinopteri > Cypriniformes > Cyprinidae > Garra > Garra rufa. Next base: position 3,522,957 of record NC_133361.1, read on the forward strand.
ATGTTCATGTGATCCTTAAGATGTGATGATCGTGAAAAACTCTTCCCGCACTGATCACAAGTGAACGGTTTCTCTCCAGTGTGAATCCTCATGTGAAACTCCAGATGTTGTTTGTTTGTCAAACTCTTTCCACACTGAGTGCAGCTGAAAGATTTCTTGGCTCTGTTATTCTTTAAATATTTCTGTTCGGTTTGAGAGCGACTCATTTTGACATGATTTCTCTCATCAGCTTCACTCAATTCTTCATTCTCCTCATTTTCATCAACAAAACTCTGAAATAAAAAAAACATTTCATTTTCAGAAACTCGTTAAAAAAAAAACAAACTAAAAGAGGGAACCATGAACTTGATATAACAGCAGAAAGCAGACAATTGCCATACAAAAGATTGATCTTCAAATTGGACTATTAAATATGTTTAATCAACTACGTGATTATCTAACATACTTTTTGTATTATATTATTACTCATTTTTTTTCCCTATTTAATACTGTAAATCTGCTTTGACACAATCTGTATTGTTAAAAGTGCTATATAAATAAAGGTGACTTGAAATATATTTTGTTTAAAGAAAAATTTAGCCAGTTCATAGAAGTCTCTTATTATTTGCTGGTTCATCGAGATTATTCAATAACTCTCAAGATGTTTCCTAGTACAAAAAGTTTAAAGTTTAAAGAAAAAAGTAGGCTACACAGTTCATAGAAAGACTTCATTTGTGAAACTATTGGTCCTAAACAACTCCTTAATCAAATAATCATTAGACACAACGATTGTTTTTGCCGGTTGAATGGAGGACATTTGTTCAAGTAAAAGTCTCTTCACTGAATACACGTTATAAATACAATTACACAGTTATTCATACGTGAAGCTGACATTTACCTCAAATTCCTGCTAAATTCAAACCTAATTACGCAAATGAAGATATGCAGGACGGCAAAAAACAAATAATAGAGAGAATAAAAAAACAGGACTCACAGGACAACGCGCTCTCTCTCACGCAGCTCCGCTCTCTAACTCGCGCATGCGCACATCGAGTGATCCTCACGAGCGCTGAAGATGAAGAAAGAGCGTCTCGATCGCCCCCAGGAGGCTGGAATCAGTATAGGTCATAAACCCCACCCTCTCCATCTAATCGAATGGAACGATAGTCAAAACTAGGGATGCAACAATACAGTTAGTCCACGGTTCAATACGTACCTCGGTTTTTAACCACGGTTTTCGGTTCTGATATCTTACCACTTCAATGTGTTTTTTTTTATATTAACAAAATACTCCTGTAAACATCTGCACACTAGATAAAGTGTGGTTTAGAATGTGTCTGCTTAATTTTTCTTTTGAGAGAGGTATAATTTATTTATTTATTTTACGCAAAATAGAATGGGTTTCATTCATACTGGATGCCAGAGGGCGCACTTGTGCAAAAGAAAACACATATGCATCAAAGAAGTAGCGCTAATAAAGTTCCGTTCCAGCTTCTCTAATATGGATAAAAGCATCGCTATTGCTGTAAGTTATTAAAAACAAGATATAACGGTAAACGTTTTGAATGATGAAATCTAAGGACAATAAACACTCGTCTGCAATAATATATGGTTTATCTGTGTTCTTCAAGCCATCTCGGGTATTTTCATAAGCCATTGCTAATCGACATGCATTGAATATGATTATAGAATTTATCGTCTGCCTCATTCTGTGATGAGAATCCACATCAGATCACAACATAAGGAAGTTATTTCAAACACTCGACTGATGTTGTGAATTAAAAACAAGTTATAATGTTTTTGTAACTTGTTTTTATAACTTTTGTTGGACAACAGGTTTAGAAAGGCTTATCATTGCATTCATTAGAATGGAAGATGCTCTGCGTGTTGCGTTATTTTTTTTTTCAAATATAAGAGGGGAAGCGTTTTCTCAGTCTAGCACATGAAATCGTGGGCAAACATGCAGCAAATTCCAAGAGAAATAAAAGGAAGGAAGATATTTAGATGCAAAACCGAAAAACCGCAATTCACAAGCGCGTATTGAACCGTGGAGGTCGTACCGAACGGTTCAATATTATATTGAGTATTGTGACATCCCTAGTCAAAACTAACTCGTTTTGGATGGAAAGCAAATAATGAGGATTAAATTGGATTAAGTAATTGTGATGTGGTGGTTATTCCCAATGTCTGTAGTTGATTTTAGGTTATTGAAGATAAAAAACAAAACAAGAATCTAAATATCATCTATCAGTGTATGCTACAGAAATGACTGCACTATTATTGGCTCTTCAGTGGGTTGAATAATATACCTGAAGTCCTCATATGTTCAGACTGTGTTTTACATCTTTAACTAGATGAGACATTTTATCAGACATCGTACAAAGTTTGTTCAGAATGCAAACAAAAGCCATGATCTCTTTTGTATGGATACCTGCACATATAGGAATAGAAGGAAATGAAATGGTAGTGTTGGGTCGAGTCCACGTAAGTCGAGTCCGAGTCGAGTCCGAGTCTTTAACCAGTCGAGTCCGAGTCAAGTCCGAGTCCAAAATGGGGCGAGTCGGACTCAAGTCCGAGTCCAAATGGGTCGAGTCCGAGTCGAGTCCGACCGAGTCCAACTAAAAACTACTGTTTGTCAGTATCTTAACCTTGTTTTAATTTGTGCAACTACAATAAGGCAATGACAATTTAAATGTAACAAAAGGAAACCTCTGTTGCATATTGCCATTTTGATTTTTTTATTTCACACCATCTCATTAGTGTCCTGCTCAGCAAACTAAATGTCATGTAACAGAAGTTATGACTGACTTGATATTATGACATATTTTTGAGTGAAACAGCTTTTAGAATGTGGGAAGGACAATGTGGGAATTATAAGGGAAGGACAGGACTGTACCTACGAGTAAAAGAATGAATCTGTGATAAAGGGAGGGGTAGGTGAAGAGATGGACAGCTAGTGACATATTTTTCTTAGATGAAAATGAGGCTGTGAGGGTTAATGACATGGAAGTCATGGAATAAAAGAATAAAATTCTGACTTTATTTTCTCAATTTCGAGATTATATCTCACAATTCTGATAAGAAAATACATTCTCCCTTTTCCTCTCAGCTAAAGTCATGAGTTTATTTTTTCCCTCAGAACTGACAAACTTGCTATTGCTGCGTTAAATTGAGTTCTAAAGTCTTAAATACAACATATAAACGACATAAAAAAATTCTGAATTCTGAGATAAAATAGGTAAATGTAAAATGTTATAGGTTTAAATAGTATTTTTTTACTGACATAACTGTAACGTCTACTCCAAATTGGTCTATTGACAACGGGCCATTGAATTATTAGAAAATAATGCACACCCAAGTAAGTAAGTAAAACATTCTCAAGCTTACTGAAGGAAAATAAACAGTCTAATAATTAATTACAAGCAAAAGCATAAATAAATATAATAATCAAAATACAAATGAAATAGTTTTATACGTTTTTCAGATTGATCTATATAGTAAAGTATACCACAGAAATAGTGTACTACAAACATTTAATGAAGTAATAAATGTAAAAATAAAACTCTCTACAATCTTCACCGTATATAATAAATATAGATGATTCTTATTAAAATTGCTAAACTGCTTCAATCAAGAGCAGTGAGTGATTTTCTCTTTTTATTTTGTTGTTTGATTATGACGCAGTCTGTGGCAGGTTTACACTGCTGTCGCTTTAAGACCGGACGCACAGATCATATATTTTGACACATCTGTATTTCTAACTCAACACAAAACCGATAGCATTTACATGAATGCTCTCCAAGACGATGCATTTTGACATTACCTTTCGTGTAAGTGTGTAGCAATAGAGAAAGAGTTTAATTCAGCATTGTGCGCTGACTGAGAGGCAGGCTTTCAAGTACCGGCAAGACTTTAAAACACATGCCAATAATACTGAATGTCACTTTCGTAATAATGCATCGAGTCAGTAAAATTTCCATCAACTGTCCCTGGACTCGGCTGGACTCGGCAATAATTCCCGAGTCCGAAAAGCTTGAGTCCGAGTCAAGTCCGAGTCAAAATGCATCCGAGTCCGTGACAAGTCCGAGTCCGCTAAAAATTGTACTCGAGACCGGACTCGAGTCCGAGTACAAGTCCGAGTACCCCAACTCTATGAAATGGTAGATCAAATAGTGAGTGAAAAAACAAAACTTTGATCAATCATTATTTACAACAGGATTACAACACATCTTCAACATTACAACATGGTTTAGTCGTGTGGTGCACATCAACAAGAGGTCCGTACACTATAGTAACCAAGCAATACAACTGTTTATTGATGTAAAATACAGCTGATCAAATTATGATAATAATAATCAATAATGATATCATCAATAATAAGTAAAAGCATAAAAGGATTGACAAAGCTGGATAGTGATATGCTGAACCCCAAGCAAAATAGCAAAATAAAGATATAAAGAACAGGCTTATCTGAAGGCCAAGGCTAACATTCCCAGGAGACTAGATGACATATTCTTTGAAGCTCCCTCCCTCATTGATGTTCATCTCCGTTGAGCGCACAAAAGCACAAGATGACCCATCTCTTACACAGCTGAACATATTGTAATACACTCTAAAAGGTATGGTATCGAAATATTACAACATACAGAAGAACTTCAAGATTCAGATTGAGTCAAAGCAACTTCACAGTGTTAAATTATTTCATATAGTATATGCAGCTAAAGCTGGTTTGCCAGACGCCATAAATGTCAAAGAAGAAGAAGCTGCTTAATTGGGTCGAGGAAATGCAGCTATTGAGAACAGTTATTTGCTCAGACTCTTACTCTGGTTTAGTAAGTTTAGTAAGTGGCAAGTCTACATCTACATATTATGTGATATCCTACAAAGCATGTTCATAATTCACCAGTATAGATTGAGCATATAATTTCTATGGCATGGACAGTGGATTGTGGTGAGGGCCATTCAACGACTAACTTCACTGTATTCAGAAAATAAAAATACAACCAGCAGGCAAAAGTAGTTAATACAAATCAAAAATGATAATGCATTACTAAATAAAAAAAGCAGCAATGAGCAGCAAAGCTGCATGACAGTATATCTTGCATCTGCTTTGCCTAAATATATCATAAGTGAAATAATAAATAGTTATTTAAAGTAAAACAGAGAAGAAAATGGTTGAAGTGTCACAGCACAGTCTTCAGCTTCCTGAGCAAGAACAGTTTGTATAAAGCAACGTTCCTTCATTAAAAATAGAAAACTACAATTGACGCATGCATTAGAAGACAATTGAACATAACATGAAAACTCAGTATGATTTATATCATGAAGCAAAATCATATACAAGAATTAAACTTTTTGAAATTGTTCTTTTTTCGAGATGATCTCAGTTGAATCTGCTGGTTTTGAAGATGAAGATGAACTTTATTGACTGTGAAAACTTTAGATGATGTTTCTTTGTCGTGGCTCTTGATTGATCCAGATTATATTTTATTGCATGATTCATTTTTGTGTGCAGCATCAGATCTGAAGATGATCTACTTACTGTGATTGTTTTTTGTGTGATTGCGTAGAGCAGATAAATGTCTGAAACAGATCCCACATTCAGTGCAGTGATACGGTTTCTCTCCAGTGTGAATCCTCTCATGTGTTTTCAGGGTTTCTGAGAGTCTGAATCTCTGGTCACAGTGTGAACACATATAAGGTTTCTGTCCAGTGTGGATGCTCATGTGACTCTTAAGTTGTCCTGTTTGTGCAAAACTCTTCCCGCATTGATCACATGTAAAGTTTCTCTCCAGTGTGGATCCTCTGGTGCCGTTTCAGATTTTTCCAGCTGTAGTAAAAGTCTTTTCACACTCAAAGCACATGTAATCTCTCACACCATTGTGTATTTTCTGATGTACTTTCAAACTTTGTAACTGTGAAAAACTCTTTCCACACAAATGACATGAATATGGTTTCTCATTTGTATGAGTTCTCAGGTGTGTCTTCAGGTTTGAAGCCCACAAAAATGTTTTATCACATTGATCACATGCGTACAGTTTCTCTCTAGTGTGGATGTTCATGTGATGCTTGAGATGTGATGATCGTGAGAAACTCTTCCCGCACTGATCACAAGTGAACGGTTTCTCTCCAGTGTGAATCCTCATGTGAAGCTCAAGACTTTGTTTGTTTGTCAAACTCTTTCCACACTGAGTGCAGGTGACAGATTTCTTGGCTCTGCTTTTCTTTAAATCTTTGGATTTGGTTTGAGAGCGACCCATTTTGACACGATTTCTCTCATCAGCTTCACTCAATTCTTCATTCTCCTCATTTTCATCAATGAACTCTGAAATAAAAATAAAAACATTTCATTTTCAGAAACTCATTAAAAAATAATAGAGAGAACATACGAATAACAAAACATAAATGAACGTGAATAAATGAACATGATGAATAAATCTCTTACTCCTTGTTTACACTGCACAGATCAGTGGCAAGTAGCAAATATACGCACAGTTTTTGATGGATAATAATAATTTTATTGATAATTGTCTTGTCGTCAAAGGCATCAGCAACAGGCAATATCTCTGACTATCGTCAATACACAAAACTATCATCAATCGAGCTTGTGATGACGCTTTGTTTCCTTGCCATAATGTAATCTCTTGAAAATTCTTTATTGTCAAATGTGTGCTGAATGTAAAATCCTATGAGGAATTTAACCAAATTTTAACCAAAGTGCCGTGAATCATCTCTGAGACTGACGCTTGAGATTTAGTCCTTCACTTCACTGAAATGTTGACTGAGATGCTCACCTCAGTCGTGGTTTAGAGAGGAGAGAGTGCTGTACATTCCCTGCCGGACCTGAGACTCGAACCTGCAACCTTTGGGTTACAAGTCTGGCTTGTAAGTCTATGCTTGATAAATACAGGTCCAGATCTGATTCACACTCAAACCACTTTCAGTCTTTACTCTCACATTGACTCATATTTTTCTTTGTGGTTGTATGGTGCTCTGTGGTTTGTTTATCATTATTATCATTGATCAATATTTATCATTTTTACTGATCAGCTGTTTTCACCAGTTTATGTATTCAGTCATTGATCTCAAATGATTTGTGATTACAGTGGTCTAACTATAGTTTTGTAGTAAAACCATGGTTCAATTTTGTAAGGGAATAAGTCTATCATGACCGCTAACCTCTGTCTCGTCTCTATTTTCCGTGTTTATTCTGGACTCTCAGCCTGTCCTCATGTCACATGGATATTGTAATCAATGTGTTTATCAGAGGTACCAATAATCAAGGTATGCTGCTGCTGCTGCCTAGGGCCCCGGGGGATCAGGGGGCCCCATCTGATATTGCTGAGACATATTTGCAGCACTGAACAATGTAGACAATCACATTTCTTGAAAGCAATTTTTAGAAGTATGTAATTCAGAATCTGCTCACAGCTCAAATGCAGTGTTTTTGTCAAAAGCATGGGAATGCTCTCATTATAACCAAAAGTGTATATTGATTCATTGGTTGCGGCCCCATACCCTGAATTTTCTTAGGGCCCCAAATGACTAAGTCCACCCCAGGTGTTCATGCGACTGTTATTGAATATCATTTCAAATGTATTTTGTAGATAGTTACTGACAGAGTGTTATATTCAGCAAACTAGTATTTTCAAAGCTACAAGAGGCCTGCAACCCCTTCAGCCGTGATTTATTCACGATACAGCGATGCCTCGAGCAGCTTATTGCTTTTATAAAACGGTTATCACATAATAAAAATATTAAAATCATATTTATTATATGTTAAAATACATTATGTTTTCATCAAGTAAAATCATCATCTGCTTTCCGCTGTGAAAAGTAGTCCCTAACGGCAACAGAGTGCTTCTATGTGCGTCATTTCATGGAGCTCAAATAAAAACAGGTTAGGAACAGTTCTCATGCGCTGTATTCATTATTTATAGCCTATACCTTGTATCACCATCATCATTGTTATAACAGTATGTGATAATTTACACATATACAGCTGCTTATTTCTCAGCACGAGAAAATGTCCTTTTCCCATGTATTGCCTAATATTCCCGCTGCGCTTACAGCCTAAATAAACCTTATTGCAAAGTTGTCAATGGTTACAAATACTTTTCCAGAGAGGGTTTATAGTCTGCTGGAGCATGAAGCCACATCTGTTTTTTTTTTTTTTTCTTCGTTAAAGCTCATCATGGCATACTTGAGACCATTTTCGTCTGTTAAAATCTTGAGTCTGGCATGAGTTCCCGGTTCCCCTCTTTTCCTCTTTGCCCAAAATGCCACTGCGCATCAAACCACACTTTACAGGTCATTCTCAAAAAATTAGCATATTGTGATAAAGTTCATTATTTTCTGTAAATCATCAATATTAAAACAATAAAAGGCTTGAACAACTTCAGTTGTGAAGTAATGAATCATATATAAAATTTATGAAAGTCTAATGTTTATCAGTACACTACAGAAAATAATTAAACTTAATTAAATAATAAAACTTTATCACAATATGCTAATTTTTTGACAATGGCCTGTATTTACAAGTCCTTTAGGTGTGCTGGGATTAATGAGGAAGATTTTTATTGGTCAAAATGTGAACTAATCAAGCTACTATTACATTAATGTATCTGTCTGGGTGTGGAAGTCACATATGGTGGACCACATGACGAAGCTATATGATTTGTTTGACATTAGACAAACTATATGTTGAGGCCCACTAGTTAGGCCATGTTCGCCTAGAGAGGCCAGGGTAAGGAAGAGCTTGTTATGTTAGGGGCCTCTAGCCAGTCCATGGTGGGGAAGAACATCTGTTTATAATAATAATGGTCAATCCAAGGACCCCAATAATTCAGTTTGACATGTGTGCGTGAGAAGGCAGGTATAAGAACCCTGCCTCAACCGGACTGAGTTGGTTCTCTATAGATTGTTTGGCTTGATTGTTTCGGCAATAAGTCTATTCTTTCTGGTATCAAAACCCAAGTCTCAAAAATGCTTACATATTTCAAAAGTGGCCCTATATTTATGTTGCTAAGGGTGGTTGCTAAGGGGGCTCAATGATACACAGAACCAGAGCCATAGAGAAACAGAGTTACGACACTCCCATAGGCTTCTATAGGAACTGAGGAATGCAGAAGTAAAGCGTGTGATGGAGCGGCCAATAGTTCCAAACAACCAATAGCTCCTCCATTGAAGACCATTCATTTCAGCGCTTCTCAAGCACTGTCACCGGTAAATTGAAGAAATTACTGCTTTTTTTTACATTTTAACACATTAGTTGAAAATTGGCCAGTAGTGGTATTTTATAAAGCGTGTTGTAGTTAATGTTTATCGTTAAAAAATAAACAGTTATACTGTAAATGCAGTTAGATAAAATGAGAAACACCATAATAGCGACCATAACCAGATACTAATTGTCATATATATATATATATATATATAATATATATATATTTTTTTTTTTTTTTCTCTCATTGTGGAAGATTGAATGAGTTTCAGTAAAGACTGCATTCAAGAAATACGATAAAAAAATTTATGCTGAATGCAATTCGTTGCCTTGTGTTTTTTTTAAACACTATTTTCATCTTTTCTATTATGTCAAATGCCATTTTTGCTAGCCTTTTATAATATTCAGTTATGTTGTGTATTTGAATATCATAAAATAACACGAATAAAATACTTTTTTTCTTATTTAACATTAAATCGTTAAATCAAAACATAAAAAGAGAGTGTTTGATCATGCACAAATACACATTCAAATGTATTTTACCTTAAATATCACACTAACTGTAATATAAATACTATATTAGAAAATGTTATCTTTTAAATGTTCAGGATCATTATTGCACATATTATTTAGTACAAAAAAAAAACTTCTCAAAATAATAACTAAATAGAACTGAACTATATATTACAATTATTTAATTGAATAAAAGTTACACTTAAGGTGTTTGGTCACATTTGACTGCCAAAAAGTATGAGAACATATTAATTATGTCTCTTTATCACTCCCCAGAATAAAATGCGATTGTAAAGTGTATTCAGAGAAGTTATCAATACACAATCAATGCACATTATGTGTTAATAATTACTCGAAATTGCTGCAAATATAGTAAAAAAGCTGTCTATCCTACTTAAACCCATTCAAACACATTGACAGCGCTGAGTTGTTTGAAACTATTGGGCGCTCCACGAACCACGTGACCGCGCGGCGGCGAGATCAAAGCGTGTCGCAACTCTCTTTCTATATGGCTCTGCACAGAACCGTTGAGTGAAGCGGTCGTAGCCGTGCTCTATCGTGAATAAAACACAGCTAATGACCAATCAGAATTGAGGAATGGAAATAACCGGTTTTTAAGATTGCATATTAACTCAAATGTTTTGGATTGACAGTAAATATCTAATATGTAAATTTTAAAAATGAAAGATTCAATGGTTTGGTAAAAATATATATAATGTAGAGTTTGGAGCAAAATATGGTGATTAATTTAATAAGTATGTATGGGGAAATACCATATACTACACACAAAATGTTGGTCTAAAAACCTGCTTCTGTTATGCAATTAAATAGAATGAACTAAAACTAAACTTTTTGGCAGCATGATAACCCCCACCCCACCAATTATCAAAAAAAAAAAAACATCTCTTTTAAGACATATACAAATTGTAATTAGATTTTTTCAGTTTGTCCCGCGTCCCATTGGATTGTTT
>NC_133361.1:3534139-3594035 GCF_049309525.1 Garra rufa
ATACACTTGGCTGTTGGTGTCTTTTTACTGAACAGTACACTTATGAAGTGTGTGTGTGTGTGTGTGTGTGTGTGTGTGTGTGGGTGTAATGCTTTAAAATCATTTAATGCATCATAAGAGGTTGATTATCCTGCTTATTCCCTTGTCCTTTGCCAAGTAATGGGCAAATTAAGACTAGCTCTTTGCAGCAATTTGGCCAGTGTTCGAACTGTGTCAAAGCTCTTCCTCCTAACCAGAAAAAAATTATTTATTCATAAAATATAATGGTTTATTAAAAAAAATACAGCTACCAAATACATCGGCTTTCTGGCATTAATATAACAATTTAGGACAGTCTGTTTCACAAACTTGCATTTTCATTGTGACATCTGATGCACAATCCTCCCACGGAAGCAGAGCAGCAATACTAAGCTAAAGGTGTGATGGATTTTTTTTTTTTTTTTTTTTTTTTACGTTTAATAGAGTACTATGATCCTAGATAGTTGATTATCTGCTCTATTGTTTGCTGTTGATATTACTTAAAATGATGCATCTGGTAAATGGGGCGCACTGAATGTGTTAGGGAATCGACAATTCATTGTAAAGCAGACACTGGTGGTTGTGGTGGTATCATTAATCTGTATTTGTGCTAAAACTGCTACCTAAAACATGTTTCCTTGATGTCAGGATTTCGAATTTGTTGCCAATGTTTTTCAGTTCTATTGTATTATTCAATACATCTGTATTTGCTAAGTACTTTTTAGTAGGGTCATTCACTCAGAACTTATTTTTCATTCCACTACAATACTTTTCCCATTGTATTTTAAAGTAAATGCACTACAGCTTGTGAATGTAAATGCTCGTAAATGTTAAACAGCTTTGTTCCAATGTCAACAAATGAAATTCTCCACATATAATCTTGTGTTATATCTGCTCTATGAATAAGTATGATGCATCTGTAATGAATATTTTCCTCACCACATTTAAAGCAGTTTTTTTTTGGCTACATGTGGCATAATTGCCGCCGACAGCGACCAGCATCATCAGAGTACCGGGGACGACAAATATCAAACCTGTCAGATAGAACATGTCAAGACAAGGAGAAGCTTACAGACTGAAAGAGTTAGTGTAGATATCATGTAATTCAGAATATTCAAATGAGAAACAACAGAAGGACAAACCAGTTTTTGAAGCTGTAATGGCTGTAGCAATGAACGCACACCATGAACCAAAAGCAGCTAGTGCAAAACCCACCACCTGAAAAAAAAAAAAAAACACTCAAATTATCATCACTTCATCACTTGATCACAATAATCATCATTTTATCACATTCATCATCACTGAATAACAACATTGTTATAAAGTCACTACCTCTTGTTTTTTTTTGTTTTTTTTTTCTAATGTTTTATTGAAGTAGACCTTTCAGGCTGCCTACAGACATAAGGTGCAACTGCGCACCCTGTATTTTGCTCTGAATGAACACAGAAGAAATAAACTACAAAATAACATATTCAACGTGAGACTAGGGAACAGAGCAAAGGCCAGGGCTTATGAACACAGGGAAAGTAAGCAGGGAGAAAAGAAACAGGTCTAATTAACCAAACAAGAAAAGGAAAACAAACATATAAGGAAACCTAGGACCAAAGACAGGAGTAAAACACAGAACAACAAGACCATAACCCTGACACCTGCATGCTAAATTAAATGTAGATAATATCAAATGTTTGTGAGAAGTTGTCACATTATGAAAGCGTAATCTGCAGCAAAAGCTAATGAAGCTATGACCCAATTAAAATATATTATTTTATACAGAGATTTGAGAAATAATTTTCCAAAACTTTCTGGCTTCATTGGGTTTTCCAAAACTTTTCCAGGCCAGGCAATGGCCATTTTAAAAGCGACTATTCCAGGGTTTTCATGACCGTACAAACCGCGTGTTTACATTTACATGACATTTTAAATAAAGGAGACAGTGTTTAACCAATAGACAAGAAAATATGTGTTTTACTTACAATGAACAGAATGTTGAAGAAGATCAGGGAATATGTACAAATCTTCACGCACCACTCCATCATGAGCCGATTTATTTCACTGCAAGAAAAGGATTATATTAAATGACCCCAAACAAACATGGTCAATGGATTTAGTCATAATGGACTAATCAAATAATACAAAACAATCAATGTTTTCTTATTAAAACTGCATTTGAATAATTTGAATGTCCCACTGTTTATGAAATGTGCTATATAAATAAACTTGCTTTGAAGATAAGAGCAGTGCTTGTTTTTTTTTTTTTTTTTTTTTTTTTTGGGGGGGGGGGGATATTTAATGACACTGGAGCTTGACATCAAACAAAGGTTGGGTTTTCACTTTCAACCGAAATTTGACATCTGAGCAATGTAGGTCCACATTTAGCGTGATATGAAACTTTATTAGAATGTTAGGGGATAATGTTCTAAGAATGGTATCAATAAACATTTTTAGTTTATTTTCGACATTTCTCTCCTCTCAAAGTGGATCAGACACCTATGCAGTGGTGGATAGAGTAAACAAATAAAGAATTTGAATTGTCACGACCGGCTTTGCCGTGCTGCTGTGCAGCTTGTCGTTTGTCTGTGTTTTATGGTTGCCGTCTGTCTGTCTGTCCTAGTCCTACAGGTGGAGCTGTAACGTGGCCATGAAGGTTAATGGAGGACCTGTTAAAAGAGGCCTTCCGGGGTCTCACTCGCTCTCTCTTGTTCGGGCCGTCGGTCCGTGCGGCTGGTTGCTGCCTCGCTCCTCATCCTTACCTCCGCTCACCACACGTTTCATTCTACTGACGAACACTACACCTTTGGTTAACCATTACATTTACTGATACATCTTTTATTTTGTTAAATAAACACGTTTGTTAAATGTAGCGATCGGTGTGGTCTCCCTTTAATGTTATGATCACTGTATGAGCCAAGTGGTCTTAACATATGGGGGCTCGTCCGTTTAGTTTCTAAGTTTGATAAGTAACGTTAGGCTGCTTTAATTCCTAGTAGTAGGCTACTAGCGTGTGTAGTGCTGCGTGACGTAATATTAGGCCTGCCGATTTATGAATGAGTGACGTAAGTTGGGTCTACTATCAGCACGTGGATTGTTTTGGGAGAGCCACACTGATTTTGTGTGTGCGTTTGTAGGAGTGTAAGTTTAGATAAAGAGCGTTTTTCTTTCAGCCGTTCGATGAACAAAGTTCGGTAGCAGTTTGGGTGGCTGGACAGGAAATTTTGTGGAGCTATGTCTTATCCCCAATTAGTGCGCCTCGGCGTTGTGGGTCTAGCTTACTGTCACTGAGGTCTGAACGAGGGCACCGCCGTGGAGCACCGGCTGGAGTGACTTTGTCGGGACAGTACGACTCCAGCGGTATGGGTGAGTAAATTATCCTTGTTCTTGGACTTTGGTGTGAAGATAGGGTAGAATAGTAGGGGGGTAAATTTTAGGGGGATGCTCCAGCATTAGTCTGTCTGGTTACCTGAACTGTATCGACTTTATAACCGGTTTGGCTGGATGTGATGGGAAAAGAGAGTAAGTTTTGGTTAATTGTGTTTTGGTATTTGTACATTGGTTAGTTTTGTAGTAGTTTGGAAAGTGTGCCGATGGTCATGTTGGAGGAGTTTTTAGCAGCTCCGTCTGAGCGTTTGTTAGTAGGGTTAACCAGGGAACAATTGTTGAAGGTGGCCGAGCATTACGCAATCGAGTTGCCCGCCGTGCTTAAATCTGCTAAGAAGAAAGAATTTGTGGGTTTTATTCGCGAGTTCCTAAAAGAGAAGCAGGTTTTGCCTGTTGTAACCCCAATCAGTCCTAGTCCAGAAATACAAACTGACGATACTGCTGATATTCCTGAGTCTAGCGTTAAGCTTAAAATGCAGCCTAAGTCCAGCGATTTAACCTTTGAACAACAAAAACAACTGTTGAGGATAGAAATGGACATAGAATTGGAGAAAAAGAAATTAGAGTTGGAGCAAAAGAAATTGGAATTTGAGCAATTTAAATTGGTGAAGGAACAAGAGATGCTGGAAAAGCGTTTAGAGCAGGAAAATGAGCAAAAACGTTTGGAAGTGCAAGAAAAAGAGAAAGACCGTTTGTTGGAACTAGAAAAACTTAGAAATGAAGAACAGGAACGAGATGTAGAAAGAACTAGACTGAGATTACTTTCTGAGGGGAAAATTGATCGTAATACATCTACCGGTAAGTCAGATCTAGCGGGTATGATAAGGTTCCTGCCAAAATTTAACGAACGGGAACCGGATATATTTTTCTCTTTATTTGAAAACCTAGCCACTGATCGTGATTGGGATGATGAGGACAAAACAGTGCTTTTGCAAACTGTATTAGTGGGTCACGCGCAGGAGGCGTTTGTGGCTTTGGCACCTGCCGAGAGAAAGAAATATAACACTGTAAAACAGGCAGTCTTAAAATGTTATGAACTCGTTCCAGAAGCTT
Source organism: Garra rufa (assembly GCF_049309525.1). Taxonomy (NCBI): domain Eukaryota; kingdom Metazoa; phylum Chordata; class Actinopteri; order Cypriniformes; family Cyprinidae; genus Garra; species Garra rufa. The sequence continues at coordinate 3,538,586 of NC_133361.1, forward strand.
ATCGGCAACGTTTCAGAAACTGGCGAAAAGGTGAAAAACAAACACATACCGAAGTGGCAAGAGATTTAAGTAGTTTTTTCAATCGATGGCTTGCCGCTGAGGGTGTGGAAACATTTGATGCGCTACGAGATTTGCTGATTTTGGAACAGTTTAAAAATATCTTGCCCGAGAGAATTGCTGTTTATGTGAATGAGCATGAAGTTAAGACTGTTGCGGAGGCTGCTGTTCTCGCCGACGGCTTTGTGTTGACGCACAAAGGTAAAGTACGTGAGTATTCTCCACGTTATGAATATGACCATAGGGAATATCGTTCAGGTCGTGTTAAATTTGATAATTTAATGAAGAATAAAACACGGGAGACTGAGGTTGCCGGTGAGAAGTGCAATTATTGTTTGGAAACAGGACATTGGAAGCGAGAGTGTCCAGTGTTGCGTGCGCGAAATAAGGTTAGAACTGTAAATGGGAAAGCTGTTGGTTGCGTGTCTTCTGTTGCGCATTTAGATAAGCCTGTTGTGTTTGATAAGGATCAGTTCTCTAGTTCGGAGGTTTTAAATGCTGTTCAGCCTGATGCTGGTGAGGAGAAAAATCTTGAAGCTGTGTTTAGGGGTGAGCGTGAAACTTCTGGGGTGTCTGATGTGTCGAACTATGCGCCATTCATTAGTGACGGTTTTGTCTCGCTGGTAGGGGATGCGCACAGAGTCCCAGTGAAAATCTTGAGGGACACAGGAGCCTCAGAGAGCTTTATTTGTGCTTCGGTTCTGCCATTTTCTCCTGTTTCAGATACTGGAAAGTTTGTTTTAATCCGTGGAATAGGCCTTCAGTCTTTCCCGGTGCCTTTGTACAGAGTTCAGTTATTTTCAGGATTTGTAAATGGCGAGATTACAATTGCTGTGAGACCTTCTTTACCTGTAGATGGCATTGATATCATTTTGGGCAATAATTTGGGTGGGTGTTTAGTGTCTCCTCCGCCTGTGGTTACTGTCATGCCTTTGCCATTAGAGGAGCCAGATAAGTGTCTGCAAGATTTTCCAGAGGTTTTTACTGCCTGCGCTGTGACGCGTGCAATGGCTCGCGCACAGATAGATTCACCATCTGATGGGTCTAAGATATCTGTGTCTAGTTTGTTTGTTCCGGAATTACCTGCGCCGTTGTCTTATGGTGAGCTGGTTGAAGCTCAAGGAAAAGATCAGAGTCTGGAAAAATATTTTGCTCTAGCTGCAGCTGATCCAGGTAAAGGTTATCTTGTGCAAAATGGTCTATTGCTCCGAAAGTGGTCATCTTGTGTTGATCCTGATGCAGCGGATCAGGTGATGCAGGTTGTGGTACCTGAAAAGTATCGCAATTTAGTTTTAAAAACCGCACATGGTGTAGAGTCTGGACATTTTGGTGTTAAAAAGACCTATAATCATATACTACGACATTTTTATTGGCCACGGATCAAGCGGGATGTAATGAGGTTTGTGAGAACTTGTCATGTTTGTCAAGTGGCAGGGAAGCCAAATACTACGATCAAGCCTGCTCCCTTACAGCCCATTCAGTCCGTAGGCACGCCGTTTGAACACCTCATTATTGATTGTGTAGGTCCTTTAACTCCATCTAAAACTGGATGTACATATCTGTTTACAGTAATGTGCCAGGCGACACGGTATCCGGCTGCATATGCTCTAAGGGCAATAACTACAAAGTTCATTATGAAATGTTTGTCACACTTTATTTCTGTTTTTGGTATCCCGAAGATAATTCAAAGCGATCGAGGTTCGAACTTCACCTCCAAGACGTTTGCGGCTGCTCTGAGACTGTTACGGGTGAAGCACAATTTGAGCAGTGCTTATCATGCTCAAAGCCAGGGGGCGCTTGAACGTTTTCATGCAACCTTGAAATCTCTCTTACGCGCATATTGCGTTGAAATGAAGAAGGATTGGGAAGAGGCTTTACCATGGCTTTTGTTGGCTGCCCGTGGGGTTGTTCAAGAAAGCACAGGCTTTTGTCCCAATGACTTAGTTTTTGGTCACAAAGTACGAACATCTTTGTCTGTCTTGAACACTGAATTAGACCAGTCAAAAACCCCTGCCAGTTTGGTGGATTATGTTAATGGTTTCCGCCGTAAATTATGTTTGTCTTGGAAGTTGGCTAGTGAACATCTGAGTGCGGCTCAGGACAAAATGAAACAGCGGTATGATCGCAAGGCAGAGGCCAGGGTGTTTAATCCTGGTGATCAGGTAGTAGCGTTGCTGCCCATCCCAGGTTCGCCTTTAACAGCGAAGTACTCGGGCCCTTTTACGATCATGCGTAAAGTCTCTGAGACAAATTATTTGTTGTCTACTCCTGAACGCAGAAGATCAACGCAGCTTTGCCATATTAATTTGCTGAAGCCGTACTACTCTTCATCTCCGGGGGTGGCGAGTGATCATGCAAACAGTCCTGTAGGATTGGCTGTAGTAGAGGGGCTGCCGAACGTCGCTCAGGTGGCAGCTAAGGAGGGGGTGCAGTTTCCGGACGATGCGGTTTTACATGGGTGCTTGAATAACACACAGAAGTTGGCTGAACTGGATAGTATGTTGGGGCATTTAAGTGGGAAACAGCTTGATGAGTTAAAGTCTTTAATTTTTGAATTTTCGTTTTTATTTTCTGACACTCCGACCTGTACAAGTTTAATCGAGCACGATATTGACACACAGGGTGCCCGCCCGGTTAAGCAGAGGTTTTATCGACTGCCTCTGGAGAAGCGTAAAAGTATGGAGGCCAGTGTACAATATCTTCTCGATAATGGTCTAGCCAAACCATCCTATTCTAGCTGGGCATCACCGTGTTTGTTGGTTAAAAAATCAGATCAAACATATAGGTTTTGTACAGATTATAGGAAGGTTAATGCATTGACAAAGCCCGATTCCTTTCCACTGCCTCGTATTGAGGATTGTGTGGACCAGGTCGGTAGTGCACTGTACGTTAATAAATTTGATTTGTTAAAGGGGTATTACCAGGTACCGCTAACACCGAGAGCGCAGGAGGTGTCTGCATTTGTTACGTCTTCTGGGTTGTACTCTTATTCTAGGATGAGTTTTGGTCTTCGGAACGCCCCCTCAACCTTTCAGCGTCTCATGAACAGGGTAGTTGCAGGGTTGGAGGGTTGTGCCGTGTATTTAGACGACGTGGTCTGTTACGCCGATACTTGGGGTGACCATCTGGCACGTATTCGTGCACTGTTCCAGAGGTTGGTGGCAGCAACTCTTACTGTGAACCTTGCCAAATGTGAGTTCGCCCAGGCCACTGTCGTTTATTTAGGTAAGGTGGTTGGCCAAGGTAAGGTGCGGCCAGTAAATGCGAAGGTTGTGGCCATAGATAACTTTCCCCCGCCGGCCACAAAGAAAGAATTGATGCGCTTTTTGGGTATGATCGGTTATTACCGTAATTTTTGTTGCAACTTTTCTACGGTTGTTTCCCCACTGACCAATTTATTGAAGAGCACAGCTAAGTTTGTTTGGTCATCCGAGTGTCATCAGGCATTTCAAAATGCCAAGTTGTTATTGAGTTCGTCGCCAGTCTTGGCAGCACCCAAATTGGATCAGCCATTCCAGCTGCAGGTTGACGCGGGTCAGGTTGGGGCGGGTGCTGTTCTTTTACAGAGCGATGAGAATGGGGTTGATAAACCTGTTTGTTATTTTTCGCGCAAATTCAACAAACACCAGTTTAATTACTCCGTTATTGAAAAGGAGGCTTTGGCGCTAATTTGGGCACTTCAACACTTCGAGGTTTATGTGGGTGGGGGTTTACATCCAATCGTGGTTTATTCGGACCATAATCCCCTCACTTTCCTCCAGTCAGTAAAGAATTCCACGAACCAACGGCTCTTACGTTGGGCACTATTTTTACAACCTCTTCGTTTAGTTATTCGGCACATCCGCGGCGTGGAGAATGTGTTAGCTGATGCACTCTCTCGCGCCCCAGATGAGTCAGTTTAATGGTGTCTGTTTTTCCTGCTCAATCTGTGTCTGTTCTGCTTGCCTTAAATAGCTGTCCATGGTACCGGGATTTGCTGGTTGCAGGATGTGGTAAAGGTGGAGTGGGTGAGGATGGTCACTGTTGGTCCAGTTGCCCTGTTATGAATGAGGTGCACTTGGGGATGGTGGTATGAATGAATTAGTCTTTCCTGTGTGTGAATGTAAGTTAAATTAGTTTATTCATTTTCAATATTAATTTTTGATTTTGTATAATTTTGTTGCGGCTATTGTGGGAACTTGATGTTTTTTTCAGAGTCCCATTAAGATGGGTCTCTGTCTTTAAAGGGGGGGTGATGTCACGACCGGCTTTGCCGTGCTGCTGTGCAGCTTGTCGTTTGTCTGTGTTTTATGGTTGCCGTCTGTCTGTCTGTCCTAGTCCTACAGGTGGAGCTGTAACGTGGCCATGAAGGTTAATGGAGGACCTGTTAAAAGAGGCCTTCCGGGGTCTCACTCGCTCTCTCTTGTTCGGGCCGTCGGTCCGTGCGGCTGGTTGCTGCCTCGCTCCTCATCCTTACCTCCGCTCACCACACGTTTCATTCTACTGACGAACACTACACCTTTGGTTAACCATTACATTTACTGATACATCTTTTATTTTGTTAAATAAACACGTTTGTTAAATGTAGCGATCGGTGTGGTCTCCCTTTAATGTTATGATCACTGTATGAGCCAAGTGGTCTTAACAGAATAAAAGCACAAATATTTATATTACAATTTTACTCCAGTAAAAGTACATCGTCAAAAGTTTGAACACACTTCCTCATCAAAGAGAATGGGGAAGTGTGTCCAAACTTTTGACTGGTAGTGTATGTACAGATATATGTAATTATTTCATATCAATGCAGTATGTGGTCTATTCTATTTTTAATGTTTTAATTGATAAATTTTAGGGGTAATGTTAAATATCAAATAGTACATCTCAGTTACAAGAATCGAACCCATGAAATAACACTTTGAACAATAAAGCCAGAATATTTATTTATTTATAATTGTTTTGCAATATGATAATTATTAGTTTTATAATTATTAGCTAACCATTTTTAATAGTTGCATTGTAGTATGTATTGCTATTAGAGGCACTCATTCAAAAATATCAAAATCAGTGTCAGCCAAAGCCATCTTTGCACAGGTGTATTTATGGGTTAATGTTGCCCAGAAGGCTGTAAATGCATTGCATAACGTAATGTGATTAATGTTTTAAACATAACATTTTATATACATACATTTTAAATGCATTACAGAATGAAATGATGCTTGGAATATAAAATAATTATCTCCAGTACTTGGTGGTAACAATGCTAAAAAAAAAAAAAAAACTGCTAAAAGCAGCCTAGGCTGGTTGGCTGGTCTGTTAGTAATTGGTTTTGCATACAACTGTAGCAGAATGGCTGTGTTTTCTGCTGTGCAAAACTGCGGAAGAAATGATGATGGCACGGTTTAATGTTTGGATTACCAATTTAATTTTCAGTTTTTCTTATATTAGTGTTATTCCATCTCTACTATATAATTCTTAATAGTTCTGTACTATCACGTATGTTTGCACTATTTCTATATTTCTTCTGCACTGAAGCTCCTGTCATCAAGTGAGTGTAAACATATTTGGTAATAAAGCTCTTTCCGACTTCTAAATGTTCACACAGAGGAAGATTGGCTTGATCTTCACAATGAAACATTCATCAATGTTTTAAATACCTATTTGCAATGCAATTCGTGCAGTATTTTACAGTATGCAACCTAACGCAGGACATCACTTGAAATAAACTTTTTCACATTTAGTTTAGAAACACAGTAAGTCTTAGAATCTGTTAGCTTGCTTAAAAAAAAGTACTCCAACACACACCTCAACAAAATCCAATTGCAAAATCAAAAGATTCATCCTCACCTTCAGATTGAGAGCGCTGACGTCTGCTTAGAAATCCTGGATGTGTCCTTGCTATACTCTGTCAGGTCCAGCTCTTGAAACTTGAGTAAAAGTTCAGATAATAGGTTATGAAGAAAGTTATTTACTCAAAGACTTTGCTTAGAGAAGATTAAACCCATCACCAAATGTAATCAATCAACATAACAGAGGGGTCTTTACCCATCAGCAGGGTTACAAGAAGTGTCTCCTTAACAAGTCAAGTCGAGCTTTATTGTCCTTTGTCTACATGTGTGGACATATACAGAACTTCCTGATCTGCACATACATCGAAGTCAAGCGTAAAAAACACAACCTTGTTTTTCAGCTCCGCAAGCTCAAGCTTGCTTTTCAGCTCAAGTCTTGGCTGCAATGGTTACTAAAGCACATTATACATGACAGTTAACGTCTATTTCTAGCAAAGCAAGGCACATGTACAACAGCATATTCCTCCTATAACCATTGCTAAACCACGGTAAGAAACACCTGCTCTTCTCCTGGCCTCGACAGGATGCAGAGTAGACTGCACTGGGGACCCTAAAGCTAGCTATATATATATATATATATATATATATATATATATATATATACACCCACCGTTCAAAAGTTTAGGGTCAGTACATTTTAATTATTTATTTAATTCAATTCAATTTATTTATAAAGCACATTTAAAATCAACCTTAGTTGCCAAAGTGCTGCACAAACTTAAAAAAAAAAAAAAAAAAGAATAAAAAATATCTATATAAAAACACATAAAGTACATACCCTTTACACACAATCAAAAGCACAGGAGAAGAGATGCGTTTTTACCAAAGATTTAAATTCCGGCAATGAGGAAGCTGTTTTAATGGGTAATGGCAGATTGTTACATAATTTAGGACCAATTACTGCAAAGGCTCTGTCACCCCTGCGCTGCAAGCGAGATCGTGGTATTCGCAAAATAAGACTGTCTTGGGATCTAAGCGACCTGACCGGATTGTAGGTGGTGAGTAAGTCGACGAGATAACTCGGGGCTAGGTTGTTTAGAGCTTTGTACACGAATAATAAGATTTTATAGTCAATTCGATAGCGTACTGGCAGCCAATGTAGGGAGCGTAAAATAGGTGTAATATGATCTCATTTGTGGCTACCAGTGAGTAGACGGGCAGCCGCATTTTGGACCATTTGAAGGCGAGAAATAGAAGAGAGAGGTAATCCAGCATACAAAGAATTACAGTAGTCGAGTCGAGTGGAAATGAAAGCGTGAATAATGGTTTCAAAACTTTTCCTACTCAAGAAAGGTTTAACTTTAGCTAATCGACGAATATGAAAAAAAAAACGGTACTAACTATTGTGTTCACTTGCTTTCCTAGTGTGAGACTACTGTCCAGGTGAAATCCAAGATTTTTGACATCTGATGTAAGAAAGGGAGTAAGTGCGCCAAGATTAACAGAATTGCCAGTTACATTTTTATTTGGGCCAAATTGAATGATTTGGGTTTTCTCGTCACTAAGCAGCATAAAGTTATTCGTAAGCCACATTTTGATTTCTTGCAAACAGGCTTCTAATCTTTTATACGCTAAGTTGTCGTTGCGTTTTATTGGTATGTAGAGTTGTGTGTCATCTGCATAACAATGATACGATATCCCAAACTTACTGATGAACTTACTGGATCCCAGGGGCAACATATACAAAGAAAATAGCAATGGTGCTAAGATCGAATCCTGGGGAACACCACAAGTGAGCCGAGCCGACGAGGAAGAAAAAGTACCTAAGCTAACAGAGAAAGTTCTATTAGAAAGAAAAGATTGAAACCATTTTAAAACTGTGCCTGAAATGCCGATGGAGTGTTCAAGCCAAGATAAAAGGATCCTGTGATCAACAAAATCAAAGGCTGCACTCAAATCCAACAGCACTAATGCCATAGTATGACCTGCGTCTGTAGTCGTTAGAATATCATTGAAGACTTTTAACAACGCAGACTCAGTACTGTGCAAGGTTTTAAAGCCGGACTGAAAGATGTCAGAGATAGAATTAATTTGCAAATAATTTTGCAACTGGAGAAAAACTGCTTTTTCAAGAATTTTAGCTAGAAAAGGCACATTGGAGATGGGTCTATAGTTTGCATAATTTGCTGCATCAAGTGAGGGCTTTTTGAGAAGTGGGGTCAGAGTCGCAAGTTTAAAACAAGCTGGAACCGTCCCAGTAGACAGACTGTTATTAATAATGGATAAAATGTCAGAACCGACTGTATCAAAAATCTCTTTTAAAAAACGCGATGGAATAATGTCGAGCGGGGAGAAAGTAGGTTTCAATTTTAAAGTAATCTCTCTACATGTCTGAACGGAAATAGGTGCAAATTCGCTCCACTGTGAACAGGAGTAAGAGGGATCGGAAACTAATTGTATCGTGGTAAATGATAATTAAAGTTAACACATGCAGTTTTTAGATGAAGGTTTTTTTAAATGAAGGAACCCAGACCCACATGGCCCTGTGTGAAAAAAGCGTTTCAAAAACTGCATGTTGTGTTTACTTGTGTTTTATTTAATAATATTTAAATTTATTTGATGATCTGAAACATTAAAGTGTGACAAACATGCAGAAAACTAAAATAAATAAAAAAATCAGGAAGGGGGCCAACACTTTTTCACACCACTGTGTGTGTGTGTGTGTGTGTGTGTGTGTGTGTGTGTGGACAATTAATTTATCCATCAATCAATCTGTCAATCAGTTTAAAATATCTCTTCCAACACACAATACACTATTTTTAAGAAAATATTTCTGCTTTCTGAAAACACCACACTAAAAGAAGCACATCCATACATTTTACAGTCTCACTTACCAAACTAGTACAGAATACATAGAAACAAACTCCTTCTGCATGTGCAAAAGTGCAGGACTGTGCATGAATCTTTTGAGGGGCATATGTTGAAACTGAAAAAGGGTTTCCTCACCCCCCATTTTGGTCACATTTTTGGTCAAATTAAATAACTAAATAATAGTCACAAAAGCTTTAGATTTATATAAATAATCATAATCTTAAAAGTTATAACCGCAAATACTCAAGTATTATAATGTATTATTGTTTAACCATTCTCTTGATTATTAATGAAATAATATAAGATATTATACGTTTTTTATAATGGATTACACATTCATCATAATGCGTTAGAAATGCTCTTATAATGTATTAAAAATATGGGCTTCATAGAAAGTGTTACCGAAATGACTGACACCTCTCAGCACGAAGGACACAGATGGAGCCACTCTGTCCAGCGCGTCAGTATGCATGTGCCAAAGAGGAGCTTCATCTCCTGAAAACAAGCGATATAAAATCAAATAAACCATCCAATGATTAAAAGGCACATAGATTATGTCTTCTGAACACAACAGGGATATATGTGAGGTAACTAGTATGCAAATATACATAAACATCTTTACAAGTTTGTATTTGTCACTCACATACATTAACTAAGCATATGTTGTCTTTATCTGTGTCATCTTTCTAGAGGAGTTAGGTTGTGTTTGCCTGCCTGTGTAGTTTGTGGGAGGGATATATTTATTTTTCCAACTGTAATGGAAACCACTAACTTCATGTACAAATTAAATGGAGCGGTTATCAGCAAGATATGACTGAAGCGCATTATTTTCATTGTGCACGAGCAGTGTGCGAATCCCCGTTCTTTATTCCTATCGTAAAGCTGATGGTCAGATATGTGATCTATTTAAATTATTTAGAGAAACTACACTTTAAAATGCTATGGAGAAAGTCGAACCGGGCCCGAATTGGCTAATCGTGAGCACTGGGAGAATTCCCTCACAATAATCATTGATTGGACCAATGTGTCTGTTACACATGTGAGCATATTACAGGGTTGTACTGTATTACGATCAGAAGGTTTACAGTACAGACTGGTTTCCAGAGCTGGTACAGTATCGATAACAAGCACATCTAGAAAATTCATCCTCTCTGCATGGTATTGTGAATTAAAGTGCACTACAGCTGTCATTGCCCTTGTGGTCTTTGCTATGCGTGAGAAACCAGTAGACCTCTTAAAACATACTGCTCATTGTTTGCATTAAGATCAAAACATTGATGCCACAAGCTTGCCACACCTTTTCCACTTCCTCAAACCACTTCCACAAACCTAGATCCTGCAGACAGAGAGAAAAAAACAAAACGAAACTTTGCTTGCCAGAGCTGAGAGTCTTGGACACTGTAAAACATTTAGACTCAAATAAATACATACATAAAAATTTATTTTTGCTGAACAGAAACATGGCAATGGGCAGAATTCTTAACACTGTGGCTGTCACAGGTGCATTTTTGGCAAGTTGTAATGTTATTTTTCCATAACAACTCCTGGCTTAAACTGGTCACATTAACAAGTGTCTAAATGACAGATTTTACTTCCAAATTTTAAGTAAGCATGCGAGCTAACTTTGTGACGTGTGGCCGTAACAGAAAAAGATGTGAATTCCTGGAAACTCAATTAAGAAAAAGTGAACAGATTCTTTTTTGTGATAGACAGTAACTTTATTTATCGTATACTTTCGGCTTCTTAACTTTGCAGGTAGTTTATGTTCGCATACAGCTACATGACACACCACATGAAAAGGCATTTTTGAAAAGGCATAATAGGAGCACTTTAAATGGTTCAAAATGCCACAAAGACAGTGATGAATTTTCACAACTTCAAGAACAGTCCAACAATGGCCAAACAACAAGCCCTCAAGTGAGTCCAACAAAACTTCTGATCAAAAAAGGAGAACAGTTCAGCTCCAGATGCTGCCCCATCCCAGGATGCAAAGAGCTGCTAAAAATATAGCAAACTCCTCCTCCAGACCCATAGAACCCGCTTAAAACAACTTACAAGTTCACATTAGTTCTTGTCATATCTTAAATCTCTTTTCTCTGCACACACAGTATAATGCCGACTTGCGAGTATCATATTGAGTTTTCTTTCGTATTGTTAAGCTTAAGCAAAAATGAACATGCTGTCATTAATTACTCGCCCTCATGTTGTTCCAAACCGGTAAGACCATCATTCATCTTCAAAACACAAATTAAGTTTTTTTTTTTATGAATTCTGGGAGCGCTCTGACCCTCCAAGCATCCTAACAATATCAAGGCTCAGGAACATTAGTGGTTCAATGGTAATTTTACAAAGCTACGAGGATACTTTTAGTGCGGAAGGAAAACAAAAATACCAACTTAATTCAACAATTCATCTCCTCCGTGTCACACTATAGCTCCATTTTTGGAGAGTATAACATCCGTAAGCATTGTATGCTGTTCTGTGCCACTAGCATCGTATGCTTATACGCTGTTTTCATTGTTCACCCTTTAACCTGAACCCAAATCATTTGGGAACACACTCTCTTTAGGCAGCACAGTTTGTTCTTGAGGATCCTCAGATCCTTCATGTAGTTGTTCAAACATATTTAATAGTTCTTCTTATAGAAACATGAGAGTACCTGATTCATGCGATCAGGGACGTAGAATTTATAAAATTGCATTAAAATGATAAGAATGTTTCAATGCTACTTTCTGCTGTTATAACAGGGTTTGTATTTATGCCCTTTCAATTTATTATACCCTTGCAATATTGTGTGTGTGTGTGTGTGTGTGTGTGTGTGTGTTTTAACAAGTTACTGAAAATTCACTTTTTTACTTCTATATCAGACTTGATTGAAGACAATGAGGAGAAAGAAGTATTGAGTGAAGTTGAGAAGAAAAATCAAGTCAAAAGTGGCGAAAAACCTAAACAGAAAGGTTTAAAGAAAAGAAGAGCCAAGAAATCTTTCACCTGCACTCAGTGTGGAAAGAGTTTCCCATGCAAATATAATCATGATGTTCACATGAGAGTTCACACTGGAGAGAAACCGTTCTCTTGTGATCAGTGCGGGAAGAGTTTCTCACAATCGTCAAGACTTAAGGTACACATGATCATCCACACTAGAGAGAAACTGCACGCATGTGATCAATGTGGGAAAACATTTTTAAGAGCTTCAGAACTGAAGACACACCTGATGGTTCATTCAGAGGAGAAGCCACATTCATGTGATTTGTGTGGAAATAGTTTTTCATTACTAAGTTGTTTGAAAATGCACCAGAGAATACATACTGGTGTGAAAGATTACATGTGCGTTGAGTGTGAAAAGACTTTTATTTCAGCAAGCAGTTTAAAACTGCACCGGAGGATCCACACTGGAGAAAAACCTTACAAGTGTTCACACTGCGACAAGAGATTCAGTCAGTCGCCACATCTGAAAACACACGAAAGGACCCACACTGGCGTGAAACCTTATATGTGTTCACACTGTAATAAGACCTTTAATCAGTCATCACATCTGAAAACACATGAGAAAATGCACATTGGAGACAAACAGTTCATGTGTTCATACTGTGACAAGACATTCATCCATGCAGGACATATGAGAACACATGAGAGGATCCACACTGGAGAGAAACCGTATCACTGCACTCAATGTGGGAAGTGTTTCAACCAATCTTCTGCGCTACGTGAGCATACAAAAAGATATCACAGTAATTAAATCACTTTAGGTCTGATGCAGCGTCCTCATCTAATGTGACCCAATAGTGAATCGAGCAATAAAATATCATCTGGATAAATCTGCCATTTCAAATGACAAGACAAAAATACTTGGAGATTCAGATCAACTCAAAGATATTTCCCAAGACCAGTGAACAAAGTTATATTCAAAATATCATTGTGCTATCGTTGAGTTTCATATTATGTTCAATGCATTTAATCAGCAGGATTGTAAGAATAGAAATATCATTATAACTTTACAGACGCCATCTTATGAGTTGAGACTTTATATAATACTCTGTATTTGCTGATTAAATGCTGATTGAATGTTACTTTTTTATTATTACATTGCTATCTTTACTTTTTATATTTCATCAACAACTTTTATGGTCTGCTGATTGTATTTGAACTTTGGAAAAGTAATTTTATAATTTCAGTTTTATTATCTAAAAGCCATGAACAAAAGCAACTATTATGCTTGATTTTTTTTTTTTCGCTTTTATATCATTCAATTAAGCTTTTTTTGTCTAATAAACTACATTTTACTCCTCACATGACTGCGATTGAATACGTTTGCCTATAGATCCTAATGTCGATAGTGTCTATACCAACGTTGGTATTAGTATTAGATCAATACTGGCCTGATGAGATTAATGCTTTAGGTTAAGTTTATCTCCTTTATGCTTAATACATTACTTCTGTTTCAACAAAGAGTTGAAGTCTGTGTGTGTGTGCATATGCTGCTCCTTTCATATACCGTATAAAATCATTGCTCCTAAATTGTTTATATATCACAGTTTAATACAACTCACATTGCACCAAGTGCTTCACAACCCCAAGCTAAGAAACACAAGAAGATAGCAAAAATATACACAGCACCCACATAAACACACACACACATTAACTTGTTAAAAAAAAATAATAATAATAATAATTTTAAAAAAAACTCCCCATTTGTTTTAACATTGCTTTGAACATGGGTTAGGATTTGGAAGATTGACTATCAAAAATCATAATCAAAAATTACAGCCAATCAAAAGCTTGTCTACTTATAAGTTTGTAATCGAATTCATAAATATTAAACCTATTAAACATTATTAAATGTACATACTGACTCATGGCATATTTTCTTACGAAATACGTTTGTTGGTTTGCATCGAGTTCACAGTTTTAATCTTTCCTTACATTTAATTTAGATGGATAGATCTGAGTTAAACGTATCTATTGTTGCTTGCAGTATGGCTATAAGGTCATGCAAAATGATAGTCAAACTCACAGACACATTCAACAAAAAAATAAAGCACAGTACCTGAGATCATCATTGTCGTTCTCTGTCACGGAAATAGAAACCACATTTGAAAATAGAAATTTCACATATCACTGTTGCGGCTAGTTAGAACAAAACCTCTGATTGACATCAACAAATACCTTTTATCGCATGTTTGGTGCATTGTGTTACACTCTTAAAACAAATGGTTCTATTTAGAACCAGAAAAGCTTCTATCAAGTGCTTCATATATGGAACCCCAAATGGTTCTGTAAATCTAAGCCAAATGGTTCTTTTTTGAACCATAAAGGGTTCTTTATTATTACAAAAAAAAAAAAAAAGCTTGAACTGGATAAGAAATTATAACAAAATCTGTATTAATTTGTTTTATAAAAACAGATATTAAAAATAAATTTTCTTTATTAAAAAGACAGCAAAATTACAATTTTTTTTAAAACTGTGTAAGGCTGATACCATTTGGCTGAACTGGAGGAGGGCCACAGCTTTAGAACACAAAGAAATCTAACGGGAAGCAACGTCGGAACTCTGTCTCATGAACCTAACTTCCTCACTTCAAGAGCACACCCCACTGAGAGAGATAGAAAGATCACACCTGATTCTCCATATCCACTTCCCCTACCCTCTCTCCCCCTCCTTTCCTTCTGAACCAAGGGCAATACAGAAAGCACCAAGCAAACAGTGTTTACAAGAATGTAACAATTCATGTTTGGTATCATTTGAAAGGTCTCAGTGTGTCTTTGGTAAAGGGGTCTCATTCTCTTAACAATAGGACAAACAGCCATCAAGATCCAGACTACTCCCAGGTCTTTCACACAAACCACCGTCTGCATGTAAATGAGATAACCATTCCCACAGATATTGAAGAGAAATTCTCACCTCGTACTCACAGCCCCCAGAAGTGATATCCTTGATATGCTAAAATCCTTACAATAAACAAACTACACCATTTGGTAACTTCAGGACTTGTCTGGATCTTTAAGGGAAAACAACAAGAGTTCAGTGAATCTGTAGACAGATCTCCCGCACAATTGCTGTGTGAAGTTCTCACTATCAGATGATACTTCTGAATCCTCTCATTTTGTATTATTGAATGCTTGTATAAAAGATCAATGTTTTTATATCGTTTTGAATTGAAAATTGAATTGATATTCCGATTACCTGATTAGTAAATTGTTATGTTTGAATTTATCTTGATTGCTCTGAATTTATTAACTCTAGTAGATTATGTAGTATCCTTGTTACCGCATTTCTGCATCAGGTTAGTAACAGACTAAATCCAGTTGTGATGGAGCATAGGGCACAACAACTGTATATTTAGAGATCTGGCTAACACTTGGTATTAGTTCAAGTGTACTTAGATTGTAAGGGCTAAAAGGGAATTGTTTATTGTAATATCACTTTAGTTAAGTGTACATGAGAAATCATGGCATGACCAAACCAAAACTACTATTAGAGAAGCAATGTTGGTCGGCTTATATCTATAGTAGTGGTCGTGATAATATTGCTTTATTCAAGTGTGTAAAGATCTATGGGGACCAATCAAAGATATTTAAGAATGAGCAAGCATAGGAGCGGCCATCTAAAGTATGGGTCAATTACCTTTGTCTAATAACCAAGACTGGTGAGTATGTGATCGTGGAATACGCAAACGGCAGATGTGATATTCCTGAGCGACATGAGAATCCGAATGAACCAGTAAAGTAACTAGAGAGTTAAATCAAGGATCTTCAAACACCTACACCGACTTACTAAATTCTTAAATATCATTAAAACCTTTTCATTTTTGGAGTCAGATGAATTAGAGGTAATGCATATAGGAAAATGTATTTATTTTAACATTTGTTGTGCTGCATAAAAGGAAAGACAGAAACACGCGAGAATCCTTCTGCCGTGCCATTGGCTACCGTCGTTGGACCAGTGGGTGGACCTTACCACTGCATCTCTGTGTACTCCTTTAAAACAAGTAAACATTTCATTACATTGCATTCAAATGTTTAATTTATTTAACTTTTTACTATTAACCTAATTTTTACATGTACCTTTAAAGTAAGAAATACACACCACAATGCAGACAGAAACAATGCATTAACAAAAACATGAACAATCTATTACACAATTTATAACACAAGTTGGTTGTACATTTTTAGTACAGGTATTGATGTTCTTGTGTCATGGCGACACCTTATTTTGAGCATATATTTTTCAATAAAAGTCATTGCGTGCTTAATGGCAACTGGGTATTGCACACTGAAAAGAAAATAGACCGCAAACAGGAATTCCACAGCTTGCGTCATGTCAATGTCTGCCTCTTTTATGATGTTTGCACCGTTCATTATGATGCTGACACTCTTAGTGTTTCATGGCTCTCCTGATCCCCTCAAGGCTATGGTTGGGTTCCTGTAAAACAAACATTTATGAATTTCTAGAGCTGGCCAATAAACCTCTTTGTCAGATCGCGTGGATCGTCAGCTTGTCAATCGCCAATACACGATATTTAGGCGGGGCGGGCAATTATTAGCTTTCAATATTTTTTCTTTTACCTACCTATTTATATTCTTCATTTTTTAACAAATTGTTTAATATTGACTTTATTTTACTTTCACAGAAATATTTTGGAATTTTAACTCCTGTTCATTTAAACCTTTTTACTCAGGTTCATTCATTTTGCGCAGCGTATTTTTTGCACCATCACTCCAGAATCATTGCAATAATGTTAAAAAGTAATTGATTAATTGGGCCCATATATGCAGTCTTATTTTACTACTACTACTGTTAATAATATTATTAGTTTATTATATTATTATTGATTTGCTTAGCCAAAGTTTCACATCGAGATGTTCACATGCAACCCGAATGCATATGTAAAGATAAACAATTAGTTTATTTTCACGTTGAACGAATTTTTTTTTTTTTTTTAACATTCATGAATTACACCCAAAGTGATTATCTAAAAACTGTAGGCATCCTTGTTGTTTCTGTAAGACAGTGTTTCCCTTTTTCTTGCATAAAATGTAAATGACACTGCAATTAAAACGAATATTAAAATAATATAAAATTGGCACTGTTGAATTGATTATATTAATGTGTTGCAGTTGAATGTTTCATTTTGGTGTATACGCCAATGTGAATGTAAAACTGTGGTGGGGTTAATAAATTGTGACCGCGCAGCGGCGAGATCAAAGCTATAACTCTCTTTCTATATGGCTCTGCACAGAACCGTTGAGTGAAGCGGTCGTAGCCGTGCTGTATCGTGAATAAAACACAGCTGCTGACCAATCACAATTGAGGAATGGAAATAACCGTTTTATAAGATTGCATATTAACTCAAATGTTTTGGATTGACTGTAAATATCTAATATGTAAATTTAAAAAAAATGAAAGATTCAATGCTTTGTTAAATATATATATAATGTAGAGTTTAGAGCAAACTATGGTGATTAATTTAATAAGTATATATGGGGAAATACCATATACACACAAAAAGTTGGTCTAATAACCTGCTTCTGTTATGCAATTAAAAAGAATGAACTAAAACTAAACTTTTTTGGCAGCATGATAACCCCCACCCCACCAATTATCAAAAAAAGCATCTCTTTTAAGAAATATACAAATTGTAATTCGATTTTTTCAGTTTGTCCCGCGTCCCATTGGATTGTTTGGAGAGGGCGGGGCTTGTGACGCTGTGGCTTCACTCTTCAGCGCTTGTGAGATTCGCTCGGAATGCGCATGCGCGAGTGTTAGAGTTACGGTGAGTCCTCTTCTCCTCTATTATTTGCTGTTTGCTGTCCTGCAAGTTTTATTTTGTTTAATTAAATCTGAGGATAGCGAATTTGAGATAATGGCCAGCTCTTATGAATATGAATAGTGCTGTAGTAATGTTATAGATAGCGTGTGTTCAGTGCAGAAAGGAAACTTTTACTCCAGAAACGCCCTTTCTTTCAACCGGCAAAAACGATCACATTGTGTCTAATGTTCCTCCGTTCATAAAAGATGAGTTAAATACGGAGTTGTTCAGGATAAATAGTTTCACAAACGAGAAAAGTACATCTCAGTTAGACACTGTCTTGTTTTCATCAGCTGAATAACGTTAAAATAAACAACAGCAGCAACAAGCACGAGAGGAAAACGAGTTAATTTCATTAAAACCTGTTTTGTTTGTTCCTCTGAATGATCGTTTCGATGTTTGAAGGGATAATTTTTCTAATACAGAATGTAAAAAGGACTGATATCAAGTCTTGCTGCTATTTCTCTTTTGAAATGTATGTTTTGGCAGATCAAATTTGTTATAGTCACTTTTATAACGCGATAAAGTATATATTCCAGTGCTGTTGAATAATGGCTGAATTAGAATCTCAATTAATTGAACATTTGAACTCGATTAAGATTAATGAATGAATATTTTATTTATTAATAAAATTATATTGATATAATATTTATTTATTGTTGTCCTCATAGTTCACTGACCAGTTTTGTACAGTAAATATGATCACATATTAGAGATTTATTTTTTTTGAATGAATGAAGGATGTATTACTATCTACTATCTATGATTATTTATTGAACATCAGTGTTGAACAACTGAAATTGAAAAGTCTTATTATTTAAAATGAAAAGTCACATTTTTCTTAAACTAGTGAAATTAAATAACTTGCACTTTTGGAAAAAAATTTTTTTTCCAATGTTTTTCATATTAAAAGTAGGAAATAAGCAGCATCTCTTTCTATCTAGATAAAATTACTCTTGTATATCCTGTAAATACTTTTTACTGTATAAATACTGTTTAAGCTCTCCACCCAGCTAACAATTTTTGGTTCCCAGAATGTTCTGGCAACGTTAGTTTTTGGTTCCCAGAACTATAAAATTAAAACCTAAAAATAACCTGCAGGGAACGTTCTGAGAATGTTCTTTATAGGTTACTAAAAAGATAACCTACAGGGAATGTTCTAGGAACGTTCTCATGTGGTTCCCTAAAAAATAACCAAATGGGAACCATATGGGATCGTTAGGGGAACGTTCTGTGATTGCTTGGCACGGACATGTCGGCAGAATAACGTAACGTAATGGAGTTGGGGTCACGTGACTCCACATACGGTAGTGTTTTTAAAGAGAAAGTAATTGAAATAATCGAACTGGAAAAATTTGATCGATTATAGGTTCTGAATGTCGACTTCGATTACTTTTTGATTAATCACCCAACCCTAGGATGAATAAATTCCAGCCATTGTGCAAAAAAAAAAAATAAAAATAAAATATATATATATTAGGGGTGTAACGGTACGCTAAAATTGTATTCGGTTCGGTACAGTGTCTTGGAGAGCTCGGTTCGGTTCATTTTCGGTACAAAAAAACAAGAACTTACAAAATCTTTATTTGGAAAAGCTGCCAATACACAATAGAATTCTTGCATAAAATAAATAAAAGCGACACATTTGGGTGATATTTTACATAATATTTTTTTAAGGCTCTGAAATGAAGCGGTTGCAATAAATGTTGTTATTATTATACAAATTAGAGTGTTTATGAATGGTTATGGCGATTCATGTTACATTTGCATATTGTATTTTATGAATGAAAGTAAAACTGGTGAGGTGAAGCTCTGTCTTGTTTTATTTAATGTTATCACAGGATAGTTAAATATAGGCTGTGTGTGGGGAAAAAAAGTGCGTGAAATAAGACCACAAAAATCTGTTAATGTGTTAACGGTCTAAACATATACATTTGGACTGTATTTTTTTTAGATACATACGTTTATATGTATTTTATATGTATTTAAATTTGAAAGTAAAATAAATTACAATATTTATTTGTTAAATCATAATCTGCTTGACGCTGCCGTTAATTTGCTTTGATGACGTTCCAGGGCATTCCAAATGAGCGATTATTGTCAGCGAAGGGAGCAGTGAACACTGCGTAGGGACCCTGTCGATCGGAACGCACCAAAAGAGTATAGAATACCCTATATGTCTGTATTTGTTCTTTGACGCACCTTAACCAAGGTGCGAGTGTTACTGTTCGTCACTCAATAGCGTCCGTGCGGAAACTCGCCTAGGAACATTGTTCCGCTGCGCTTAATATCACGCTAATAATAAATGTATATTATTTAATGAAAAAAATATATATACCGAAACGGTACGCAAGTGGACCGAACCGAACAGGCCGTACCGAAACGGTTCAATACATCCCCGTGAACCGTCACACCCCTAATATATATATATAAATATATGTCCAATGATTCATTCAAATGGATGTTTTTTGCAATGTTGTTGTAAACACAAGTGGCCAGACTGACTTAATGGCGCTTTTCCACTACACAGTACCAGCTCGCCTCGGCTCGGCTCTGTTTGGTTTTCCATTGTGTAAAAGTTGTACCGTACTGGCTTCCAGGTACTTTTTTTCGTACCACCTCCGGCGAGGTTCCAGGCGAGCTGAGGCGATACTAAACGTGACGTGAAAACACAGCAGACTGCTGATTGGTCAGAGAGAATCGTCACTATTCACTGCGTCATCATTGCACGCGCCAGCAATAGTATCCAGAATAACCCCGCCATTTTTAAAAAGTTTGGCCAGAGATTGAGTGACACATCCAATCCATTACATATTAAGGCAACTCGGAAGAATACGGCGTGGTCAAACGAGGAGGTGCAGACAGCGGGTGTGTGTCGCGTAGAAGATTACATCACGGCAGTTTCCTGCAGCGTCGCTATGACAACCAGGTACTATTGTGGAGGTACAGGTACTACTTTTACACAGTGGAAAACCAAACAGAGCCGAGGCGAGTCAAGCCGAGGCGAGCTGGTACTGTGTAGTGGAAAAGCGCCATAAATTATTTCGGTGAATTACAATTTTTTTTTTTTTTCACTTCAAATGTTGACTACTGTAGAATAGTGCATAAGTTTGCAATTTGGGATGTACCTTCAATTTCTGAATGTTTTTCTGATGTTTTTCAATTTCTGAATCATTTGAGGCTCTGAGATTGGTGGTCCAGCTGTGAAATTACAGAGCTCCAAGTAATAGATTGGTGGAAATGTGACGTCCCTTTGTAGGTCAATCAGCTGTTGGCATGACAATGGTTCCCTCTATTCATTGTTATTTTGGCTTTTCCACACAGAGATTCATGTTGAGTGAAGCCCCTCCCACAACAATCACATCATCAGTGAAGCTCCTCCCACAATAATCACACATTCAGCAATAAATGCTGGAATATTCCCATCAGTTTACAAGTGAAGACGAGCATCAAATCATCAGGAAGAGCTGAAAATTTGAGTTTATTGAAGAGGACAGAGAGAAGATGAGAGATCCAGAAGATACTGAACAACAAACAGGTTGGTGTTGATTCTTTAATCTTCTTAAATAATGCTGACGGTTATAAAGCATCAGGCAGGTTTAGATTGTGCTTGCTGTAACAGGAATGATCTCTAGAGCTGTTGAATAATATTGCTGAAGCATCAAATGTTTGAGCCGTATGTATAAAGCCACTCAGAGTAAAATTTTTGTAAACTTAAGTGTGTCAAAATTCCAAGAATGATGTAATTTTACTCTTATTCCTAGACTTGTGATTCATAAAGGCTCCTAAGTGTTAAGACTAGGTCTCATCTCCTAGTTAGGAGTAATGATATGGAATTGATAAAACATTACAAAATTGATCATCAAGCAAGTTTTTGTTTGTAACTGGCCAAGTAAGAAACTTATTAACATATTCCATATATATACACACTAACGTTCAAAGGTTTGGGGTCAGTAAAAGAAGTCTGTTATGCTCATCAAGGCTTACGGAAAAAACAGTAATATTGCAAAATGTTTTTACAATATAAAATGTTTTTTATTTTAACATACTTTAAAATAGAATTTATTCCTGTGATGAAAAGCTGAATTTTTATCAGCTGTTACTCCAGTTTTAAGTGTCACATGATCCTTCAGAAATCATTTTAATATGCTGATTTATGATAAGAATGATCATGTAACAATTGGGACTCGACGACAGCGTGGATAGATCCAAATGCGAGCTTTTATTAAACAGATCGTGGTCGAACAGGCAGGGTCAAACACCAACAAACAGGAATGTCCAGGGCAAGACAAAAGAATAATTCAGTAACACAGGCGAGGGTCAAAATCCAAGAGGGCAGTCCAAAGTAGCAAAGAAATAAAACAAAGAAACATGGCAGGACTGTGACTAAAGACTATGACTATAACTAGGAAAACAAAACAAGGCTATGACAAAAAAACTAGAAAACAGGGAAAAGGCTCGGTAGAGTTCGCAAGAGCAAAACAATACTTTGCCCCGGTCTGTTTGGCATGGCCTCCTTAAATGGCTGCCAAACAGGAAGTAACCAACGAAGCATGAGAAGGAGCGGTAACAGTCAATGAGACAGTCCTCTCTCTTTTGCGTGTATTCATAATTGATGTTGTTGAACATGTCAAACATATTTAATAGCACTTCCTATAGAAACATATTTGTGCATATAATGCTTTAAAAAATATTAATTTGAAGAACAATGTACCTCAATCACGAAAAGTTTCAGGAACTTCAGGAATTTGCATCAAAATGATCAGAATTTTCTAATGCGATTGTCTGCTTTCCGTTGTCATGTCAGGGTTAATTTTTATGTCCTCTCACTTTGCGTCCTTTCATTTGTTGTCAAATTTACTGTATTAACTTTTGTTTCAGAGTTGATTGAAGACAATGAGGTGAAAGAAAAACTGAGTGAAGCTGAGGAGAAAAATCACGTCAGCAGTGGAGAAAAACCGTACGCATGTGATCAATGCGGGAAGAGCTTTACAAAAAAAGCACACCTTACATCACACAAGAAAGTTCACACTGGAGAGAAACCGTTCACTTGTGATCAGTGCGGGAAGAGTTTCTCACACTCATCAGCCCTTAAGATACACATGAACATCCACACTAGAGAGAAACTGCACGCATGTGATCAATGCGGGAAAACATTTCTGAGAGCTTCACACCTGAAGAAACACCTGAGAGCTCATGCAAAGGAGAAGCCACATTCATGCCATTTGTGTGGAAAGAGTTTTTCATGTTTAGATTATTTAAAAGCACATCAGAAAACACACACTGGTGTGAAAGAGTACATGTGCTTTGAGTGTGAGAAGACTTTTACTACAGCTGGACATCTGAAACTACACCAGAGGATCCACACTGGAGAGAAACCGTACAAGTGTTCACACTGCGACCAGAGATTCAGTCAGTCATCAAGTCTAAAAGCACATGAAAGGATCCACACTGGAGAGAAACCGTACGCATGTGATCAATGCGGGAGAAGTTTTACAAAAAAAGGACACCTTACATCACACATGAGCGTTCATACTGGAGAGAAACCGTTCACATGTGATCAGTGCGGGAAGAGTTTCTCACAATCATCAGGCCTTAAGAAACACATGAACATCCACACTAGAGAGAAACTATACACATGTGATCAATGTGGGAAAACATTTTTGTGGGCTTCAGACCTGAAGACACACCTGAGAGTTCATACAAAGGAGAAGCCACATTCATGCGATTTGTGTGGAAAGAGTTTTTCACGTCTAGAACATTTGAAAGTACATCAGAAAATACACACTGGTGTAAAAGAGTACATGTGCTTTGAGTGTGAGAAGACTTTTACTACAGCTGAAAATCTGAAACAGCATGAAAGGATCCACACTGGAGAAAAACCGTATCACTGCACTGAATGTGGGAAGAGTTTCAATCGTTCATCTTCTCTACACAGTCATACAAATAACAATCACAGTAAATAGATCATCTTCAGATCCAGCACTTTCAGGTCTGTTGAGCGTCCTCACCAAATGTGACACTATAATGCATCAAGCAATAGAATATAATCTGGATCAATCTGTCATTACAAGAGACATGACAAAGAAACATGATCTAAAATGTTCACAGTGAATAAAGTTCATCTTCAAAACAAGCAGATTCAACTGAAATTCAAATGGAGTTCCTCCCCAAAGAACAATGTTTTTGTTTGTTTTATTCCTGTTTATCATTGTGCTTCATGTTTTAAATTACATCACCGTTACCCATATACCCATCTCTACTTGTAAGTCAGTAGGAGAGAGAGAACCAGGGCCCTCATTTATCAATGGTGCGTACGGACAGATTTGTGCGTAGTGAGTGCGTAAGAATAATTTCACGCAAATTGTGGGATTCACCAAGTTGTACTTATACGTAGAAATGTGTGTAAATATAAGCACACCTCTGAGCATGCTTACACAGGTAATCTAGTGGTAGAATAGCGACACTACACATAAAAAGCATTTAAGAGTGTCACAGTAAGCATTAAGCAATCCACATATGTCCTGTGTTTCCTTTAAAACACTCAATTTATAATTAGTCTAGTTTTAAACACGATGCTTAATTGGTGTCAAACTAGGGGTGGAAAAAAAAATCGATATTGCAATATATTGTTGTGCTCTCTGTCGCAATAAATAATCGATACACTAACGGCCAATATCGATATTTTATTACAACAACAAAATTATTAATTTACCCGTTGTCAGTGTCACTACCCAGTATCTACCATTCTGTTTGCTGGGGGCGCTGTTCGAGTAAATAGGGGTAAAGTGGCGGAAGCAGCAGCCAGTGAAGAACACAAGTTAACTAATGCTGCGTTCCAGGCAGGTTTTTTAACTGGTAAATCACCACTTCAAACCACGACTTTGTAGCGTTCCAGGCAAGCCTGGGCACATTTATGAATTACTATTATTTTTATATTATTATTAATTTGATTGCAACATTATATTGTCCTAAGCTCTATTTTTCCACCGTGTGCCACTTCACTGGTAGAAGGTCGGAAAAACACGGGTTGCCTGGAACGCGGCATAACAACAACAGAGAAGAAGCGCAGAAAAAAGAGAAGCGAGAAAAATGGCGGAAAATAATGAAAAACAATTCAAAGACCCATCTGCTAGTTGAGCATGCTGATCAGTTAGAGTTCCTCAAGAGGAATATGCCTTGATGTGTCCACTGTCCAGGTTAACATAAAGCACTTTACAGTAACTTACTACTGACGTTTCAGTATCAGGGTTTACACATGTTAATTAATGTTCATATTGTTTTTTAATGTTCATGCACTTTTATCATCTGTAGCTGTACAGTGTTTACATTTGAGACCGGGAGGCAGTGAGTTATTATGAAAATGCATAAGATTTCCTTATTATGGGTATTTTTTTCTTTTTCAGTCACATATATCGTGATATATCGTTGATGAAATTTCTTCCAATATATTGAATATCGTAGATATCGCGAATCGGGATATTATCATTATCGTGGGCCACGTATCGCCACAGAATTGAATCGTGAGTTACCTGTATCGTCCCACCCCTATGTCAAACCCTATAAAAGACAGATATGAAATATATTTGTCTCAGTGCAATGGCTAATCTTGCATTATTGGAAGACTTGGCAAACAATGCGCTCCGCAGAACAATGCGCTTCCAAGATCGCGCTGATCTGATTGGCGAGAGCACAGAGTGGCTTCTAAGTAGGTACCGCTTTCCCAAAAATGTACAGCTGGATTCCCGTGCACATCCAACTCCTGTCCACCCTTGGATTTTTAGCTACTGGCACATTTCAGCGTGAGGTTGGAGACATATGTGGTATATCCCAGCCATCAGTGAGTAGGATCATGCCATCCAGTTCCCTTATCGAAATCCTCAACAAGCCGCAATTAAACGGGACTTTCATGCCATTGCTAGATTCCCAAACATAATTGGAGCTATAGACTGCACCCACATCGCCATAAAAGCACCATCAACCAACGAATTTAATTATGTAAATAGAAAAGGTTTCATTCTGTTAACGTGCAAATAATTTGTGATGCAAATTTGTTGTTATTAAACGTCGTTGCGCTGTGGTCTGGAGGAACGCACGACTCGTTCGTTCTGCAGAATAGCTCTGCAGAACAAAGAGCTCGTTAACATGACAACAAAAACTAGGAAACAAAGCATAAGGGCTAACAATTACAGCTAGACAAATTTCAAACCGAAGAACGAACCATGTCATTGAAACCGAAAAAATTTCATAACAAGTTTAGTGTAACGCTATGAAAAACCATTGCGATTTATATCACACAGCGGTATGACGAGGCCTATAGCGGAGTAGTGCGTCAAGATATCTGTACTTAGCAGGGATCAGTCTGATGTGTTGTTAGGGTAAATTGTACTTACTGCCATTATGAATATTCGTATGCTTATATTCTTTTCAACGTTTTGATAAACACTGTTACATAATCTGTTTTAGCGACATTCGGTGGAATATTTTATTAAAAGCTGACGTGGTGAGGTGTTTGAGTAATGCTCTCGTCTGTCACATTTACTGCCACATTTAAGTTTTCACCGCTTACATACACCTACCCGAAGCCTTTAACTCTACCGTAATTATTTAAAAATACAAATACATTTCATGCCTGACACTTTTGAAACTGACTAAAAGCTAATATTTAAGCTAAACAAACAATGAAGGATCTGTGCATGAAACTGCAGTCCCCAGACATCATTAACTTAAATGAATAAAAGACAATACGCGTTCACACAGTTAACTTTATTTAAAGGTTTCACTCATATAAAATGACCCTGAGTTGTTAGAAAAGAAATGTGTAGTGGCATCACCGCGAGAAGGAGCCGATGAATGGGTTCTTTGATCCGGCTCATTGATCCGAACTGTCCAAATGGATCCTTTTGCAGAAATGAATTAGACTTTGCATCGCTAACACAGATCACAAAAAGGGGTTTATAACATCACAACAGATAATGAGTATACTTCACAAAAAGTGTGGAAATGTGAGTCATTTTAAATAAGGTATCTGAATGCGTCTCAGAAGTCCAACGGTGTCATGTCTGAGTATTTTGGGATATGGATCCCCTGCGGCCATGTTTGAAGTCTGAGGTGTATGCTGGGTATTGTAGTTCCCTAACCTGAAAGTCTACAGCGTTTGAATGAGGTATTAGTCACACGTGTTCAATTTAACATCTTTGTAAAAACAGAAAACAAAAAGAATTGTTGGAACACATATTTAGACTAAACAAATATATTCAAGAGTAATACAATATACATATACTAAAACAGACTTGATGTGTATGTTGTAATGGAGCAACCGTTGTTGTGCTATATTGTGAAATGGCATTAGGTTTTAGTTGTGTGCTCTTGAAATCAAATAATTGTCTTTATCTTAAGAAAAAGTGAATAAGGCCCTGCTGTCTGAATATCCAACCGGTCTTCATCATGAAATTTTGAACCCATCATCGCCCCATTCTGGAGAATGTGTGTTGTGTTAGACAGTGTGTTTCATGATCCAAAGGGGTATGTTTGTTGAGTCCTAGACCCACCTGTATGTTGAGCGATTGATTGATATGATTGTTAGCTCATGCCTACATTTTTCAAGTTTCATCATAAAACTAGGTAAGCAGGAACTTGTAATAATAGATTTAACATTTTATAAGTTGGTCAATCTCTCATTCATAGCTTTATCTTACTACAGTGTTTTCTGCAATGGTTGTACTTGTTAGGATGCTTCAATTCAGTCAGGTTGGTTTTATGAGCATACCCTTGTTTGTCAAACTACTGTTAAGTGATACTGATCACATTTTTAACGTTAAAGAGGTTAATGAACTCTTTCACCAGTGTTGGGGAGCAACTGGTTACATCTAACTAAATTACGTAACTTAATTACACAATACTGGGAAAAATGTGTGATTAAATTACAGCCACTCATGAAAATGATAACGATTACAAAGATTGATATCTTGCATAAATTGCATTGACTGGTTTAAAATATGAGACACCGATGTTTCAGGAGTTTAGAACATGCACTTATTCCTCACTGTTTTATTTCCTGTTTGGGTTGATGTATATTTATTTTATACGTTTAACGATTTTTTCAGCCTTTTGTTAGATGCCAATGCTTCCTGTCATAGCTATGCATAGATTTGATTTCAAAACAGTATGATAGCTATTAAACTATCTTGTTATGGTTTTAAATGTGTATTTAAAGCTCAGAACAATCTCAAAGTAAGTCTGATTTAGTGGTGGATGTGCTATAAAACTAAATTATTATAATCGCGATTCAAGTGAAAATCCATGAGACCTGTTAACCAAGCCTGGTTTAAAAACATTAACAGTTGAAGACATTACATACTTAGAAACGCAACAAAAAAAGCAATCAAATGTTTTTTTTTAGAGTAATTGAAATAGTTACACTACTTATTAGATTTAAAATAGGGTAACTTGTAATCTACTACATTTCAAGTAATCTTCCTAACACTGTGTGTGAAATATTTCTATCAGGGTCTCGGAAATGATAAAACAAACGTAAGGATGTTGTTGGCTGTTTGTGGGTGTCTGTGAAAGGTGTACATGCGTGAGAGAGTTTGAAAGAAAAATGTTTTACTAGTTAAAGATGCGATTTTACGACAAACTATCAGCTTTATAACTATAGAAACTTAACTTGTCTGTATCCGTAAGATATTAATGTCCTCACAAACCATCAGACACATCAGCCTGGGGTGTGATAAGATGGACTTATCGAATATTTGATTATTTCTTCTATAAATCCTTTGTCTAAATCTTTGTAAAATAAAACTATAAAGACAGTTATTAGCATTTACATAAAATAAAACATTATAGTGTAGATATAAATAAACAGCCTGGCTAATAATACAATTTTTAAAGAAAGAAAGAAAAGTCTAACCTGTGGTAACAATTCTGTGAGACGTTTTTTTAGCACCTTGTTTAAGACATACTTTTGATGCAAACAAACTTATGACAGCTAAATCTCAGTCTAATTTAGGTCTAATTCCTAAAGAAAATCTCTGTAAGCATATTGCTAACCCATGCTTTAGTTTAGAGCATCATGGTTTTAGGTTTGATTTTTTTGTTAAAATTTGTTAAAAACAAAAGTTACATCATTGTTCAATCATACTGCTTCCCATAATCATGTAGAGATACCCATGTTATGCAAAACGATTTTTTTTTTTTTTTTGTAAAAGATTTGTGTAACCCATCATAATATTTTAACACGGATTGTTTGTGTAGTTTGCGTGTATGTTTGCTTTTTGTGTTTGAGTTTGCATTATGTGTTTGTGTTTTAGTTTGCATGTTTGTGTTTTTGTATCATGTGTTTGCTTTTTGTGTTTTAGTTTGCATGTTTGATTTTGCATTATGTGTTTGTGTTTTAGTTTGCATGTTTGTGTTTTTGTATCATGTGTTTGCTTTTTTGTGTTTTAGTTTGCATGTTTGTGTTTAATTGGCATGTTTCTTTTTCTTTTTGTGTTTGAGTTTGCAGGTTTGTGTTTGAGTTGCATGCATGTTTGTTTTGTGTTTGAGTTTGCATTATGTGTTTTGTGTTTGAGTTTATCATGTGTTTGATTTTCTGTGTTTTGGTTTGCATGTTTGTGTTTTGTATTAGGTTTTTCATCATGTGTTTACATTTATTTTGTGTGTTTTACTTTTCATGTTTGTGTTTTAGTTTGCATGTGTGCATTGTGTTTGTGTGAGTGTTTGTGTTTGTGTTGAGACTTGAAAGAGCTAAGACTGAATATAAAGAAAAAAAAACAAACAACTGGAACTAAAAATAACTAAAATGAAACAAGATTTTCCAATAGCATAGATTGGTTTGTTAAAAACAATCTTCGTGGCCCCCTGATAATTTCAGCTTGTTGTTATCCACATCCACATTGTAAACATACCTGTTTTTTTTTTTTATTAGGAAAGATGTGTTCTTCCTAAATGTTACCTAACAATCCGCCAGATGCCCCACGCAAATCCAACTGTGTGTTGTAAAAAGGCTAAATACACATCTTTTGACCTAGTGAACTTTTACCTAAAGTCCACTGCACATCCTTTGACCATTCTATTAACGTTTGCATGAACTTTTGACAAAGTTCACAGCACCAGTAGACCCAGCTACATCCCCTAGGTGATGAGTCTCAACCCCAGAAGAGTTTTTACAACCTAGGTTGATCTGATAAGAATGCATCAGCGATCGTAGACTCTCTGGTTTATCGGGCTGTGTGATTCAAGATATTTACATTTACATGATGTTATTAAGTTTAGACTATTAACTGCATGCGTGTGTATGTGTTTTAACTACCGGTCCGCAAGTCTTACGGGAATAAAATTGCGAAATCATCTCTTGTCTTTATTGTGCTGCGTCGAACAAAACATTTGCTTTCATTTGGATATTTTAATGTACATGCATACATATGCTACGTTTCAGATGATATAACAGGCCGTAAATTCAAAAATAAAAAGATAGATTAAAGGAGTAACTTAATCAATTGTGATTAACTAAATAAAATAAATAAATATTTTCCTGTGGCCTATTAGGCGTTTGTTTAAAAGGAAACTGACATGCGCTTTAAAATGAAAAAAAGAAAAGAAAAAAAAACCTCTACTTTAATGTTAAACAGGGGAAAGCTTTCATCAATTATGAAATGTCATCGATTTATTCAAATAAGAAGTCTTCTTTAATTTTAAAAGTATTATTTTGTTGAATTATTTTACCATACATTTAAATCTTTGCACCGGTCTCTGCTTTACTGCGTGTGTTAGGGGGCTGGTTGTGGGCGGGGTTTGCCTGCTGCGCGCGGAACTTCATTCTGAGTCAGACAGCCGCGGAGAAAGGATGTATTATTGCTAAACAGTGTAAGGTGTTTGAGTCTTTTATTTTCTAACTTGTAACAAACTCTACTTAGTTTTTTTTTTAAATTGTAAGGGTAGACTACAACCCAGATTTTTTTTTGTCAAGTATCTTATGCTGTTGCTTAATGATTGCATCTGATATTTTTTTTTAGATCTGTGCGAGATGCACAGGACTTTTCCTTTATCTTGTATCAGTAAAAAAAAAAAAAAAAAAAACTTTTTTAAACTTTTAAACGTTTTTAAAAGTTGTAATGTTAGACTACAACATAGGTTTTATTTTACTTTAACTCTTGTATCAGTAAAAAACTTTTTAAAGTTTGTTATTCTATAGACTACTACATTTGGTTTATTTTAATTTAACTCCTGTGTCAGTAACAAAACTATTTAAAGTTTTAAACATTTTTTAAATTGTAAGGTTATAGACTACAGCATAGATTGTCTAAGTCTTGTATCAGTAACAAAACTCTACCCTTTTAAAACTGTAATGCTACAAGATTTCTTTTATTTTACTTTAACTCGTGTATCAGTAACAACATCCACTTTTTTAAAAAGGTGTAATGCTACAGACCACAACATAGATTTACTTTTCACAGTTTTTCTGGAAAATACAAACGTCACTGTGTTTCTGTTGTATGTGAAAAAGAAAAAACTTTAATAAAAACTACCCCATTGAGCCCCAGTTTTACCATACATATACACTATTTCACAATTAAAAGTTGAAAGCACATAGTTTTTTGAACAGTTTTCTATGTCCCCGTTTCAGATACACATCCCCCAAAACCATAGGAAAACAACCATAAATACCATTGAATTGGTGGTGCGGATAAACAGATGTACAATTTGATATCCTGTTTGGGAGGTGTAGGGGTTGTCCAAAAACAGGTGTCCAGTTGGGGAGGGGGGTGGAATTTTTATGACAGGCAATAAATCAACCATTTTGACACATAGTCGCCTACATCCTCTCTAGCCATTATCTCTTTTGTATGGATACCTGCACACATGGGCGACATTTGACTCTTGAGTCAGGGGGGGCAAGAAAAAAAAATCAGATGTAAGCATTAAAACAGTGCCCTACGGTATTGCAGCACATCTAAGCAGTCAATTAAAGCGCTGCGCTTCAGCCCGGGCCGATGGGCCCTGACTTTTTTTTACACCCCAGGGCTACGGCTTCGGGCCAATTTTCAGGTCATAGTTCAGACCCGGGCCGGCATCGGGCCTGTTTTAGGCTTCTCCTTATTTTCATAATTTAGACATCCAATTATGGTGAAGAAAAAAAAAATGCCGCGCTGGTGGAAACAACACGAAACTTCACTTTCGCTTTCACTTTTGAGACCGACTCAGACACCGTTTAGTGTGCTTTAGCGCAGCTGAATCCGCGTTCAAGCGCACACAATAGGCTAAAACTCGCCCCAAGCACAGCAAAAAAATAAATAACAATGAATGTGTCAAGGAAAGAGTAAGGACATAAATGAATTATTTATTAATTCATTTGTGTATTCTGAGTCAGTGTCGCAATCTCCTTTTTGGACGCGCCTTTAGAGAGAAATTCATCTTTACGGATTACATGAAAGAGTTTGTGCTATTGATTTGTTTTATTTCGTTAAGTAATAATTTAAAGCTTTCTATAAATGTATTTATTATGTCTGTGAGGCATGCATTTCGCTTCATTTTGTTAAGCACTCCTGTTCAAGAACCAGACGGCAGAAAGCACATAATTATTGTTTTCTTTATTTTATAAAAATGCTGTAACGTTTTTTTCGATGTATTACTCGTACTTTGTGAGCAAAAATGACGGATAATTTTAAATTGCTTCCAATGAAAAAAAATGCAAGTGATCGCGCTGGTGCCTCGATGTCCTGCAAGCTTTAGCTTCCACTTTCTGCGCAAACTATGCGCATACAGCGCACATTTATCTGTAACGTTTAAACTACCATTGTTTTATACTTGAACTGTTTTAGATCTGTAGATTTCATTTTAGGCAAGTCGTGATGATTTGAGAAGGCAAACTGATCAAACAGACTATGATCAGTCTTCCGCTGGGCGCTGTTCGGTAAATATATATATATATATATTTAACGAATAAAAAAATGCTCCAAGCGTTTTTCTAAATTAGCTAAATAAAAAACGAAACTAAATATAAACATTTTGCCATTACATACAAAACTGAACTATTTTATAGCTGAAACAGTAAGTTGTTTTGGGAGAAGGGGAAAATATATTTTTATCCCGTCTATTGCTTCACCGTTATTTCGAGAATAAACCCAGCGTAAATATGCAAATGTCACTCCCAAAACATATCAGCTTGCATGTGCCGAAAAACGAAAGTTTCATACAAATTCTAAATGGATTATAGCCTGGAAAGTGCAAAGCACGCTCCCCTTATTATCACTAAAAGTTCATAGAGATCTCACAAAATTCCGTTATAATTAATAAAGCTCTCTAAACTACACAATTAATATTTTATTTACATCGCGTCTACACTCATAAGATGATTCACGAGCGCACAAAATGTCACTTAATAAAAACCGATCAGGCGCTTTCAGCAGTGAGTGAATTCTGACAAGTGTTTCTAATTGTTCGGAAACAACAGATATGTCTGTGATTGGCTACATTGCTCAACGCTGCAAAAACACGTTGGATAGTTTGCCAGATCTTCAATTGCTTTGCTTTCGTTTGAGGGTTATATAGCACCGTCTAGTTCCCAAGTACAACCGAGCCTAAGCTTGGCTAAAGCAGTTGCAGCGGGGCTGTCGAGGATTCCATGACTATCCACAGGGGGGGCATCATGTTAAATATGATCTTCCTGAAACAGTTGAACATATTTAATAAAATCTAAAAGATATGATATCAAAAGATTACAACTTACACAAGCACTTCAAAATTCAGATTCTGTCAGGACTACTATCGTCAAAATGCCAGATATTGCTACGAAAAACAAGCAATTACAAAACTAAAAAAAAGATATCCGAAATAAGTACAAAGCTTGTGTTTTGTAAATAAGATTAATATATCACTAACACTAACGTTTCACTTTCCACTTTATGAACATCCCAAAGTGTCACAATAAATTGGAAAAACACATATAATAGCTGGATCGCTGCACCAGCGCTCTCACTCAACGCGCTCTCAAGCCCCGTTCACTGCTCTAGCTTCTCGCAGCAAAATGAATTGCAAACACTCATGTGATATGAGGTGGTTTAAACAGCTGAATAATCATTAAGAGAGCTTGACATTTTATTTTTGAATATAAAAAAATGACAGAGGTCCGGACCTTGGTGACCTCATAGCTGGCTACGGCCGTGAGTATAAGCACTACTTTTCCCTCGCTGAGGTGAAAGGCAAAAATGTTTATGTAACGTGCAACTTAAAAAAAGAGTCTCTTTGCATCGGCCTGTGCAATAAATAGGCATATTTAAAGTTCTAAACCATCTATTGTGCTTTATAGTTCCACTATAGTAATGATAATATTTAGAATAATATGTTGAATGTGATAGTTGTCTCTGACAACATTAAAATAGTGCAGATTAGTGTACAATGATTTATATTTATTTTATAGTTATATTAAATTACATTTTTTTTAAGTAACGCAATAGTTACTTTGCCTGGTAATTAGTTACTTTTATAATGATGTAACTCAGTTACTATTTGTGAGAAGTAACTAGTAATTATAACTAATTAATTTTTTAAAGGTATGTGCCCAACACTGGTGGCAAGTCTACATCTAGACAAGACATATCATATGATATCCTACGAAGCATGTTCAAAATTCAGCAATATAGATTAAGTATACAGTTTTATTGCATGGACAGCGGATTGTGGTGAGGGCTATTCAACGACTAATTTCACTGTATTCAGGAAAAGACAGTGACAATAAAGGCTTTCAATTCAAATCAATTCAAGAGCTTTATTGATAAATTTAAAACAGAAAGCCCAAAAAGCAAACATAACACTACGTGGCTTTCTAACATTATAACTAAAACTATAAAATGAATTTTTCTCCTAATGAAAATACAAACAGCAGACAATAAAAGTCGTTGATACAATATCAAAAATAATAATGTATTACTAGAAAAAAAATCAATCAATAATTACTCAAAGCAAAAGTAAATGGATGAGTAGAAAATAAATATCAGTTCTAAACATCTTTCATCTGTTTTTTCTAAATGTATCATAACTAGTTCCTTAAAAAAACAGCGAAGAAAACAATTAAAGTGTCACAGACTACTCTTCATCTTCCTGAACAAGAACAGTTTGTAAACAGCTGCTTCATGAAACACAAGCTAAACTACAAGTGACAGATGTGCATTAGAAGACAATTGAACATAACATGAAAAGACATTGATTTATATCATGAAGCAAAATCATATACAAGAATAAAACTTTTTGAAATTGTTCCTTAGAGAGGAACTTTATTTTCAAGTTGATCTCAGTTGAATCGGCTGGATTTGAAGATGAAGATGAACTTTATTGACTGTGAAAACTTTAGATGATGTTTCTTTGTCGTGGCTCTTGATTGATCCAGATGATATTTTATTGCCTGATTTATTATTGTGTGCAGCATCAGATCTGAAGATGATCTACTCACTGTGAATGTTTTTTGTGTGACTGCGTAGAGAAGATAAATGTCTGAAACAGATCCCACATTCAGTGCAGTGATACGGTTTCTCTCCAGTGTGGATCCTCTCATGTCTTTTCAGGGTTTCTGGCCGGCTGAATCTCTGGTCGCAGTGTGAACACATATAAGGTTTCTGTCCAGTGTGGATTATCATGTGTGCGTTAAGTTGTCCTTTTTGTGCAAAAGTCTTCCCGCATTGATCACATGTATAAGGTTTCTCTCCAGTGTGGATTCTCTCATGTCTTTTCAGGTTTCCTGACTGTATGAATCTCAGATCGCAGTGAGAACACTTGTACGGTTTCTCTCCGGTGTGAATCCTCTGGTGCTTTCTTAAATGGCCTGCTGTAGTAAAAGTCTTTTCACACTCAAAGCACATGTAATCTTTCACACCAGTATGTATTTTCTGATGTACTTTCAAATGTTGTAGATGTGAAAAACTCTTTCCACACAAATGACATGAATGTGGTTTCTCCTTTGTATGAACTCTCAGGTGTGTCCTCAGGTATGAAGCACACAAAAATGTTTTATCACACTGATCACATGCGTACAGTTTCTCTCTAGTGTGGATGTTCATGTGTTTCTTAAGGCTTGATGATTGTGAGAAACTCTTCCCGCACTGATCACAAGTGAACGGTTTCTCTCCAGTGTGAACTCTCATGTGAAGCTTAAGGTTTTTTTTGTATGTCAAACTCTTTCCACACTGAGTGCAGGTGACAGATTTCTTGGCTCTGCTTTCCTTTAAATCTTTCTTTTTGGTTTGAGAGCGACTCATTTTGAAATGGTTTTTCTCATCAGCTTCACTCAATTCTTCATTCTCCTCATTTTCATCAATAAACTCTGAAATAAAAGTAAAAACAGTTCATTTTCAGAAACTCGTTAAAAAATAAAAGAGAGATCCATGAACTTGATGTAACAGCAGAAAGTAGGCGATTGCCATACAAAAGATTGATCTTAAAATTAGACTATTAAATATGTTTAATCATCTACACGATTATCTAACATACTTTTTACATTATTGACTCACTATTTTCCTACTGTAAATCTGCTTTGACACAATCTGTATTGTTAATAGTCCTATATAAACATGGGCGTCGGAACCATTGAACGTGGGTGGGACAGGACCCACCCACATTTGAAGACCAATGATATTGGACCCACCCACTTTTACCGTCTCTAATTCTTTGCACTTTTGAGAGGGACGTCAGACTCAGTCAAATCCATTGTATGAGGTATGCCCGTCTATTAATAAATTTAACTCCAAAACAGCCTTAAATTACATAGTGTGGTTTCCTCAAATTTATTCCACTCGGCTTATTCAGAGTCCATATCAATTAAACTCATTCTGTGTTTTCACTAGTCAGTCGTGTCTGCAGCACTCCCAAACACAGCAATGTCAACAAAGCAGCGTAAGTTCTGCTCAGATACACCTCACCCTAGCTGATCCTTTATTTCAACTTTTCGATTATTTCATTAATTTTTATTGAAAACAAATGACTTTCCGATGTGATATAAGTGAAAAGGGAGACGATTTCGAAAATTATTTCACCAAGAGGCGGACGCGAACTCGGGTCTCCCGCGTCAAAAACTATATTTTACACGTATTAAAACTTACGCCACAGAATACGTACTCAAATAATCGTCTTTTGTAATATTTCTTTGTGTAAAATCATAAAATAAAATGCACTAAACTACAGAAAATGACATATACTACAGTAATTTCTTTCTGGGGGAGGACCCACCCACATTTATTTTGCTTCCGACGCCCATGTATATAAATAAAGGTGACTTTACTTGACATACGTTTTGTTTAAAGAAAAAAGTACCCAGTCCATCGAAAGTCTTATTATTTGCTGGTTCATCGAGATTATTCAACACCTCTCAAGATGTTTCCTATTACAAAATAAGTTTAAAGAAAAAAATAGGCTTGAACCAGTTTATAGAAAGACTTCATTTGTGAAACTATTTGTGCTAAACAACTCCGTAATCAAATAATCATTAGACACAACGATTGTTTTTGCCGGTGTTATGCCTGTGTGAACTTGTTTGCTGACCAAAATCTAATTTTACTGTTGCAATAAATTGAAGTAATTTCCAGTTAAAAAGCTGCTTACAAATACTTGTCACTAGAAAATCTCATTTAATTATGACAAAATCATGTCTATTTAAGTTACTTTCCAAAGTATTTAAACGAGAAAAACGTCAAAACAACGTATAAATAACGTCGTTATATATATATATATATATATTTATCAAACGAGACATTAGCTAGTCTCTGAAGAAAATGTACCATGTTACTATAGTAAATAGTTTAACGAAAGCGTTTGTAATTAAACCACAGTAGTCTCAAATTTACAGTTGTCTGGGACTCCATGAAATGTACTTTAACATCACAAACCATAAAATGTAATATACTTTTACTATAATATTCATTTTCAAAACAGCAAACACAGGTCACAGGTTAACATGGGCACATTTCTTTGATTCAGCCAGCTGCATATCACGTCGAGATATAAATTCTGATTTGTATTAAAAATAAGTGGCTAACTGAAAGCGGCTCGGTAGCTCCTTCGTTACTGTCACTTCTCAAGGTGCCTATTTTTAGCGCTTGTTCGAAACCCGTGCCGAACAGACTTTATTTATTATTTTTTTCCGTATTTCAGCCGCTATGGGCGATCATACCAATAATTTGTCATAACATCAAAAACATGTAATAAGCAAGTGTGCGTTTATTAGACAGCTTAATATCACGTCAGTTTGTGCTTTCAACATCGGCGAATCTGCAGCGTTCGGTCCATCACATCTGGCTTGCCACGATAGACGGTGTTTACGGTGTTACCGGTTTTAAGACGCAGTGGCATCACTTTCCACTGTAACACCGCAGCTGGCATTTTAACGTGGAGTCAGCGTTGAATCAACGTCACTACGTCAGTGTTGGATAACCGTTGGATTTTGTTTCGATTTTGCAAATCTAAACAACAGTTAATTGATCAGCATTGTTTGAATGTTGGAACAACGTTATTTTTCTACTGATATATTTCAACAAAATGTTTAAAAGTCATGGTTGTAAAAATAATGTACAACTCAAATTTTATTTATATTTCTTTGTTGAATCCATAGTTAGTTAACAACACCATTTCAACCATTTGGTATTCAACGTTGTTTTGACGTTGAATGAATGTTTTTTTTTCATAAACTGACATTATTTCAACCACATTTAAACGTTTAAGGTCGGTCGAATGCCAGCTGGGACCGTCCTTATTTTTTATTTTTTTTTACAGTTTTCGTTTTTTTTATATATATATATTTATTTGAATTAAATGGAAAATGTAATTCTAAATAATTTACTTAAGACGAGAGCATGCACTGTAATTACAAACTAAACATAGCTGCAATGCTCATATTTCATTAATCACGTGAGGAGAACGAGAGGAGTCGACATTACAGAAAGAGAATGGCGGACGATTTAGTGTCAAAACGCAATGCAAAAGCGCCTGTTTGGCAGTATTTTGAGTTCAAACCAAATGCAAAAAGGAAACGTTAATGCGGCAATCTGCAAACTTTGCCGGACAAAGGTGGCAGCATCTGGAGGAAACAACTAATTTATACACGCGCCCCGCCTGCTGACTTGTCATTTTTGAGACTGATTTGCTTTGTTTTGAAAAACAAACGCAAGCGGATAAAACTGAGTGTGATGCAATCATAGATGAATCGTTTAATCGAGATGATTTTCCATCTCAAGATCTTGTGGATTTAAAGCTACAAATGGATGATTCCGATAAAGAATGTGAGGAAGATACTGCGATGATGGAAAATGACGCGATGGATTCTGAGCCTGCCTCTGGAGGTATGATTAAACTTTACTCAGTTCAGCAGATTAATAACTTTCTTGATATCACAAAGGGGCTTCGCAAACCCAAAATTGAGTCTTATTTTGCTGATCTGAAACTGTTTTTGTTGTCTGGTACAGTAGCTATGAGAAGAGCTTCCTTTGACGAGCTTGACAAACCTAAACGGTACCGTCTCAAAAAACTTCTAAGTAATGTTAGAAGTTCCTTAAACGTGCAAGGTAAAAAATGAGCATGGCTTGGTTACTTCAAATCTCTTGCGGATTGGTGTTAATGAGTGTTTACTTTTTACTTATTTTCATGGCACCTTTAAGACTTTGTTCTTTAACATAGAAAGTAGTATCCAGTTCATAGGAAACCATTTAACATTTATTTTGTTTCTATTATACCAAACCAAATATTAAACTTGGTTGTTTTCCAGCTGCCAGCTGTTGTGGCGAAAATAAACTCTTACTGCCCAAGAGACAAACTCAGTCAGTTGTCCTTCATAATCACACATTGCTGCAGACTGTGACGAAAAAGAGAGGGTTTCCTTCCTCCTTATCTCTTCCCTAACCTTCAAGGTTACATCTTCTAGCAGCTGGTATTTTTCCACACATAATAAGGAAACAGAGAAAGCCCTTTCTATAGCAATTCTTATCCCCATAGATGAACACTAGGAGAACACAGTTCTAGCAAACAAGCACTGCACAATGTTTCAGAAGCACACAAAATAAGTAAAATGAATTTTTCTTACAAACAGCATTATCATTGAATTAATGAAGAACAAACGCCAACCTGTGTGTTCTGGATCTCTCATCTTCTCTCTGTACTCGTGAATAAACTCAGTCTTTGCAGATTTCAGCTCTTCCTGATGATCTGATGGGAATATTCCAGCATTTAGAGATTCACTGAACATGAATTTCTGTGTGGAAAAGCAGATTTGCCAAAATCAACAATAAATCAAAAAGGCATTAAGTGTTGTTTCTTTATGAATCATTGCATTACTATATTATATTGCTATATTTAACATCACGACTTAAGCTAATAACAGCAATATCGTGCTTAAGGGACTGTCTGACAGTTTCACCAATTGTGTTAAATGGTCAAGAATAAGAATTAGCCTTCATAATTCGTAATATACAAAAATAATTAAAAAAAGTTTGTAGCAGTTTTCTAATGACAAGAATGAGACTTACTACAGGCGAGACTTAAAAAAAAATGATTAGAATTCACCAAAATATTTTCCCGTTCTGAAGTTTGTAGTACATCCCTAGTCTCCAGACTGACTTGCCAATACCTCTATTCATATGTGCACAGTACATAAATGCAATATTAAAACACCCTACCTCAATTATCTCTCTTTATATAAGTACATTGCTCAGATTAAAAGATGCTGTAATTCACCAAAAGGTTTTATATCCAAATCGTTGTATCTCACATTCAGTAAGTCAGTCTGGCCACTAGCTGTTACTACAACATTGTAAAAATCACAAATTTGAATGAATGATTGGACATTGTTTTTTATTTATTTATTTATTGCACTGTGACTGGAATTTATTGACAGTCCCATATACAACAAGAACTGTCGAAATTAAAACTAACTTTACCTTTATCGTGTTATAAAAAAATAAAAAATACTATAACTAGCTTGATCAGGCAAAAACTAAAAATTCAAAAGAGAAATAGCGGTACTGCAGCCAAAAAACTCAATATCAGTTCTCTTCCGCATTCAGTATAAGCAACATTTCACTCCAAACATAGAAACAATCATTCACAGAAACAAACAAAACCACAAATTGGTCAGATCTGAATGAAATTAACACGTTTTCCTCACATTCTTGTTCTTTATTTTAACGTTATTCAGCAAACACTCGGTATCCGATGAAAACAAGGCAGTGAGATTTACAGCCGAAGGGAACTTTCCTCATTTGTGAAACTATTTGTCCTGAATAACTCCGTATATAACGCATCATTTGCAAACGGAGGAATGTTAGACACAATGATAGTTTTTGCCGGATGAACGAAGTACACCTATTTATAAATAAAACTACTAGAAAGTTATTCATACGTGAGGCTGACATTTACCTCAAATTCATGCTATCCTCAAACAAACCCAATTATGCAAAATAAGATATGCAGGACAGCAAAAGCAAATAATAGAGTTGAAAGAGAAGAAAAAGAGGACTCACTCTCACCGGACAACGCTCTCTCTCTCTCTCTCACACACACACACAGCTCCGCTCTCTAACTCGCGCATGCACACATCCTCACGAGCGCCAAGTGCGCTGAAGAGTGAAGCCAGAGCGTCTCGATCGCCCCCCAGTCAGCAAATTTCCTCAGGGCCGGATCTGGCCCATACCAACAGCTAAAGTGTGGCCCAGATAAGTTTAGGTTCCCCGGCCCAAAACTGGTCCACATCTTTTTACCCAGAACCGAACCAAAACAGTGCCATAACTCAACCTAAAATGAGCCAAATCATGAAAACAGATGTGGCTGTTATATGGATCTTATGTGGTATTCTTATATGGCTGAGTTCTGTAAAGGGCAATGGCCCCTATGTGGACCACATGTGGCTGATAGATCAAAAGCCATAATTTAACCATATTTATGCCACACCTATTATTTATTTAAAATACCAATTACACAGTAAATCTTAAACACGTTTTAAACACAAAATTGATTCACAGACATTTTTAATATAATACAATTTTAATAACAGAAGTACAATACAGAACATAAAATGTGGTGTAAATGTCAAATGAGTAAATAAATGTACAAAAATGGATACTTTTAGTAAGTCTCACCAGCCTTTCTTTCACAGTCTGTCAGGAAAAAGGAGAGAAAAAAGATTATTAGCATATCATAATTATTAGTATTAGATATTATTTGAAACAAGTATTATATTAAAACAAGCCATGACATGAGTGCTCGCTGGTGGTAAAGGTAATCCTGTTTTATTAGCATTTTTCGACGGTATTCAAACTAATTGAGATTACGTGAGACGAAAGATTTGTTAGTTTTTAAATCACGTTATAAGTAGGAGAAAGGATGATCGCATTCATGCGCTCTCCGCTTGTAACATTATACAGCGGTCTGTCAGGTAACATCAAAGAGCGTCAAAAAGGCATTTATCGTTTAAATTTTCTGATATAATAGACATAATTTTAAAGGTGAGATTTATCGAAAATAACAAAACCCAAATCTTATCATGATTTCTGGACAGCAGGTATGTATATTGATGTTTTATTCACGCATATGAATTCAGCACATGATCGTGGTCAAAACGAAACTGTGTTTGTTTGTACACATACATAAGCACACTTTTTTTTTTCTGTACGAATAAGCGTACCATTACATCCCTAGAAAACATTTAAAACACCTAAACTGCACTTACCTGAATAAGAGTGTGTCTGGGCAAAGGCTGTTGTAGACTCAGGAGCAGAGCGGGAAATAACGGACACATATTTTCAAAATTTCAGTAATCCACCAATAGGAATACAGGAAGAATGAATGAATGGGCTGACATTTGGACTGCCACAAACCAGCCACACATGACTATAGCAGGTTGTGTGTGTTTTTCCAAGTAAAAGCCAAATGTTAACCATAAGTTAACATATTTCAGGATGTGCCATAGCCTAGCCATATATGGCTCTTGTCTGTATAGTGTCATATGGGCCATGTACCTTAATACAAAAAGTCACCCAAATGAAAATTCCCTCCAATTCTAAAGCCATGGCAAAACATATATGGTACAAGTTTGGCCCATATGTGCTCAACCATGCCATACCTAGGCCAAACGTGACAGCTTTCAGTCACATTTGGCCCAAACGTTCTTGCTATCTGGCTGTTACTGAACGCGGGAAAGAACCCTTATCAAGTTTAGCTGCACATTTTTATACCATTATTTCTCTATTGAGATTTATTTTTCGCTGATCAAATGTGTTACAGTCACTGTTATGACGTAAAAAATTGAGTTTTCATTTCGATATTCGTGATAGACAATCATTTATTCAAATGATATTTACATTGTTGTAGCTAATTCTCACACAGATTTTACCTTTAATGCAATTGGTGGAACTGTCAGACGGTCCCTTAATCATGATGTTGCTACATAATAATATAATATATGAATGTAATGGTTCACAAAGAGACAACACTTACTGCATCTTTGATTTGTTGCTGATTTTGAAAAATCGTCTTTTCCACACAGAAGTTCATGTTTAGTGAAGCTCCTTCCTCAAGAATCACACATTCAGCAATTCTCCAATAAATGCTGGACTATTTCATCAAATCATCAGGAAGAGCTGAAATCTGCGTTTATTAAAGAGGACAGAGAGAAGATGAGAGATTCAAAACCCTGCAGAATCAAACACTCTGAAGATACTGAAGAACAAACTGTCATGATCGGGGCTGGGGATTTTCCCTCAGCCACCTGAGGTCACTGTCCCACACAACACTCCCCTTAGGTGTTCACGTTTGTCTTGTCATTTGCACTGATTACACGCGCACCTGTTCACAATTACCATCTGGACTATAAGTACCCTTCATCGCTCAGTCTGCTTTATGTTTGCATTGTATCGTGTCATGTTTGTTTTCGTGTTATGCAATATCCTGACCTTTTGATTATGTTTTAGTTTTGGCTTAGTTTATGTTCTAGTCCTTAGTTTGTGCCGTGTTGGCCTTTTGTTTGTTTATTTGTTTGTGTTATTCATTAAAAACTTATCTACCTGCA
Source organism: Garra rufa (assembly GCF_049309525.1). Lineage (NCBI taxonomy): Eukaryota > Metazoa > Chordata > Actinopteri > Cypriniformes > Cyprinidae > Garra > Garra rufa. Next base: position 3,582,127 of record NC_133361.1, read on the forward strand.
TTTTGGACCCAGACCTCCTGTGTGAACGTGACTGAATGCAAACATCCGCTATGGGTCCAGCGGGGAGTAATTTTTTTGAGGAGGCGACGTCCATCCGCTCTGTTCCAGACACGGAGGGGATGTCCTTCGAGGCGGCGTCGGCCAAGCGGTTTGAGTTTATTTATGCCTGCTTGGCGGCGTTGGACATCCGCAGCGGCGAGGCTGCACGGAAGGGTCCCTGCTTTGCGGCGGGGGCGGAGACGATCTTCCGCGGGGAGGCTGCAACATCCGCTATCTCCGTGCCTGAGGCGGCAACATCCGTTATCTCCGTGCCTGAGGCGGCAACATCCGCTATCTCCGTGCCTGAGGCGGTAACATCCGCTATCTCCGTGCCTGAGGCGGCAATATCCGCTATCTCCGTGCCTGAGGCGGCAATATCCGCTATCTCCGTGCCTGAGGCGGTAACATCCGCTATCTCCGTGCCTGAGGCGGTAACTTCCGCTATCTCCGTGCCTGAGGCGGCAACGTTTGCTGTCCCCCGGCCTGAGGCGACAACATCCGCTATCTCCGTGCCTGAGGCGGCAATATCCGCTATCTCCGTGCCTGAGGCGGCAACATCCGCTATCTCCGTGCCTGAGGCGACAACATCCGCTATCTCCGTGCCTGAGGCGGCAATATCCGCTATCTCCGTGCCTGAGGCGGCAACATCCGCTATCTCCGTGCCTGAGGCGACAACATCCGCTATCTCCGTGCCTGAGGCTGCAACGTCCGCTATCTCCGTGCCTGAGGCGGCGACATCCGCTATCTCCGTGCCTGAGGTGGCAACGTCTGCTGCCCCCCGGCCTGAGGCGACAACATCCGCTATCTCCGTGCCTAAGGCGGCAACATCCGCTATTTCTGTGCCTGAGGCGGTGATGTCCGCTGTCTCCCTGCCTGGGGCGGCGACGTCGGCCGGGGCCCAGCTGGCGGCAAGGCATGTTTGTGGGACCCCGCTGCACGGTCCTGGCCCGCCATCCCTCCCCCTGACTTGCCTACCTCCGTACCTCCTCCCTCCAGACTTTGGGAACGTCTGGAAGCCGTTCCGTAGGGAGGGGGTAATGTCATGATCGGGGCTGGGGATTTTCCCTCAGCCACCTGAGGTCACTGTCCCACACAACACTCCCCTTAGGTGTTCACGTTTGTCTTGTCATTTGCACTGATTACACGCGCACCTGTTCACAATTACCATCTGGACTATAAGTACCCTTCATCGCTCAGTCTGCTTTATGTTTGCATTGTATCGTGTCATGTTTGTTTTCGTGTTATGCAATATCCTGACCTTTTGATTATGTTTTAGTTTTGGCTTAGTTTATGTTCTAGTCCTTAGTTTGTGCCGTGTTGGCCTTTTGTTTGTTTATTTGTTTGTGTTATTCATTAAAAACTTATCTACCTGCATTTTGGACCCAGACCTCCTGTGTGAACGTGACTGAATGCAAACATCCGCTATGGGTCCAGCAGGGAGTAATTTTTTTGAGGAGGCGACGTCCATCCGCTCTGTTCCAGACACGGAGGGGATGTCCTTCGAGGCGGCGTCGGCCAAGCGGTTTGAGTTTATTTATGCCTGCTTGGCGGCGTTGGACATCCGCAGCGGCGAGGCTGCACGGAAGGGTCCCTGCTTTGCGGCGGGGGCGGAGACGATCTTCCGCGGGGAGGCTGCAACATCCGCTATCTCCGTGCCTGAGGCGGCAACATCCGTTATCTCCGTGCCTGAGGCGGCAACATCCGCTATCTCCGTGCCTGAGGCGGTAACATCCGCTATCTCCGTGCCTGAGGCGGCAATATCCGCTATCTCCGTGCCTGAGGCGGCAATATCCGCTATCTCCGTGCCTGAGGCGGTAACATCCGCTATCTCCGTGCCTGAGGCGGTAACTTCCGCTATCTCCGTGCCTGAGGCGGCAACGTTTGCTGTCCCCCGGCCTGAGGCGACAACATCCGCTATCTCCGTGCCTGAGGCGGCAATATCCGCTATCTCCGTGCCTGAGGCGGCAACATCCGCTATCTCCGTGCCTGAGGCGACAACATCCGCTATCTCCGTGCCTGAGGCTGCAACGTCCGCTATCTCCGTGCCTGAGGCGGCAATATCCGCTATCTCCGTGCCTGAGGCGGCAATATCCGCTATCTCCGTGCCTGAGGCGGCAATATCCGCTATCTCCGTGCCTGAGGCGGCAATATCCGCTATCTCCGTGCCTGAGGCGGCAATATCCGCTATCTCCGTGCCTGAGGCGGCAATATCCGCTATCTCCGTGCCTGAGGCGGTAACATCCGTTATCTCCGTGCCTGAGGCGGCAACATCCGCTATCTCCGTGCCTGAGGCGGTAACATCCGCTATCTCCGTGCCTGAGGCGGCAATATCCGCTATCTCCGTGCCTGAGGCGGCAATATCCGCTATCTCCGTGCCTGAGGCGGTAACATCCGCTATCTCCGTGCCTGAGGCGGTAACTTCCGCTATCTCCGTGCCTGAGGCGGCAACATCCGCTATCTCCGTGCCTGAGGCGGCAACATCCGCTATCTCCGTGCCTGAGGCGGTAACATCCGCTATCTCCGTGCCTGAGGCGGCAATATCCGCTATCTCCGTGCCTGAGGCGGGAATATCCGCTATCTCCGTGCCTGAGGCGGTAACATCCGCTATCTCCGTGCCTGAGGCGGTAACTTCCGCTATCTCCGTGCCTGAGGCGGCAACGTTTGCTGTCCCCCGGCCTGAGGCGACAACATCCGCTATCTCCGTGCCTGAGGCGGCAACATCCGCTATCTCCGTGCCTGAGGCGGCAACATCCGCTATCTCCGTGCCTGAGGCGGCAACATCCGCTATCTCCGTGCCTGAGGCGGCAACATCCGCTATCTCCGTGCCTGAGGCGGCAACATCCGCTATCTCCGTGCCTGAGGCGGCAACATCCGCTATCTTCGTGCATGAGGCGGTAACATCCGCTATCTCCGTGCCTGAGGTGGCAACGTCTGCTGCCCCCCGGCCTGAGGCGACAACATCCGCTATCTCCGTGCCTGAGGCTGCAACGTCCGCTATCTCCGTGCCTGAGGCGGCGACATCCGCTATCTCCGTGCCTGAGGTGGCAACGTCTGCTGCCCCCCGGCCTGAGGCGACAACATCCGCTATCTCCGTGCCTAAGGCGGCAACATCCGCTATTTCTGTGCCTGAGGCGGTGATGTCCGCTGTCTCCCTGCCTGGGGCGGCGACGTCGGCCGGGGCCCAGCTGGCGGCAAGGCATGTTTGTGGGACCCCGCTGCACGGTCCTGGCCCGCCATCCCTCCCCCTGACTTGCCTACCTCCGTACCTCCTCCCTCCAGACTTTGGGAACGTCTGGAAGCCGTTCCGTAGGGAGGGGGTAATGTCATGATCGGGGCTGGGGATTTTCCCTCAGCCACCTGAGGTCACTGTCCCACACAACACTCCCCTTAGGTGTTCACGTTTGTCTTGTCATTTGCACTGATTACACGCGCACCTGTTCACAATTACCATCTGGACTATAAGTACCCTTCATCGCTCAGTCTGCTTTATGTTTGCATTGTATCGTGTCATGTTTGTTTTCGTGTTATGCAATATCCTGACCTTTTGATTATGTTTTAGTTTTGGCTTAGTTTATGTTCTAGTCCTTAGTTTGTGCCGTGTTGGCCTTTTGTTTGTTTATTTGTTTGTGTTATTCATTAAAAACTTATCTACCTGCATTTTGGACCCAGACCTCCTGTGTGAACGTGACACAAACAGGTTGGTGTTTACTAGTGAAACTATGAGAGACAGCGTTGACGGAGGGTATAATTCACTGGTGAGAAAACATTACAGTACAAAGAGCAAATTAATCAATACAAAAATTACCATAATAACAAAAAATACGACCAAGAGGTAGAATATAAAAGATAAATAAAAGCGGACCAAAGACTGACCCCTGTGGAACACCATGAGTAACTGAGACAGGATCTGTTGTTTTCTTAATCTGCACAAACTGTTTATTAATCGAGTTACCCACCATATTCATTTTAATTCCCACTTGAATGGTGGCCCTTCTGTGTCCAAAATTGTTCACAAACATCTTGTGACAAGGTTTTCACACTGCCAGCTGACATTGTGAAACAGTGAGCAACGCAGATGACATAAAATATTATTACAATACATCAAACTAAATGAAAAGACAAACATAAATGAGTAACATTACAGAGTAATGATGATGATGACTTTATTTGTCACATACACTGTTACATGCAGTGAAATTGGACCCCTCCGAACATACACAAACATCACATTTCCGGGGAAGACAGGTCAGTCGAGAGGTAGCGTAGAAAATAAGAAATAAGATACATTAGGGAAAGAAGAAGGCGTAAAAAAAGCCCCACAAAAGGGAGGCGCACACAAAATCAATCACATTGTTAATACAGGCTTTATTATCAGTAAAACCATAATACTGATGTTATCCACACGAGGGAGCCACAGGATAAATCTCAGTTTAAAGACAGTGAAAATAAATTGATTTGTAGTAAAACATTGCATATAAATTAATTTTCATAAAGTTATATATAGTCTGATATAATAAGTAACTGCTATGCAAAAACTGTAAATACTAAATACTTGAAGACCATTAATTGTTGTGACCTAATGGTATTGACAATATATTTGGTAGTTGGTAGACATAACTGAATTTATTTACATAACTGTATTTGTGTGTGTGTTGTTGTCTCTAGCTGTCTCGTGTGTGAGCTTTGTAGTGCATGTGGTTTTTATGTTCTGCAGTGCAGGAACCTGCTGAAAATACTGATCCAGGCCCGATTGTCCTTAATCTTTTCCTGTTTTAAAAATATAAATGAATAAAAATAATAAGAGACTTTCTATAAACTGGCTACTTTTTTTTTTTTAAACGTAAGTCAAGTCAAGTACAGTACAGTATAGGAAAACAGCGAGTCAATAATGCAAAAAAACATTTGATAAAAAATATTTAGTACCAAACATGAGATTATCTAAAAATAATTTAAAGATTAAAATTGTGTATAGCAATTGTCTACTTTCTGCTGTTATATCAAGATTCTTTTAATGTATTTTCATTGCTCTTTTTTTTTATGAGTTTCTGAAAATGAACTGCTTTTACTTTTATTTCAGAGCTGATTGAAGAAAATGAGGAGAATGGGGAATTGAGTGAAGCTGATGAGAGAAATCATGTCAAAATGAGTCGCTCTCGAACCAAACAGAAAGATTCAAAGAAAAAAAGAGCAAAGAAATCTGTCACCTGCACTCAGTGTGGAAAGAGTTTCCCATATAAACGAAGCCTTAAGCGTCACATGAGAGTTCACACTGGAGAGATCAGTGCGGAAAGAGATTCACACACTCCGTATCTCTTGTGAACCACATGAACATCCACACTAGAGAGAAACTGTACGCATGCGATCAATGTGATAAAACATATTTGTGGGCTTCAAGTCTGAGGACACACCTGAGAGTTCATACAAAGGAGACACCATATTCATGTCATTTGTGTGGAAAGAGATTTTCACAGTTACAAAGTTTAAAAGTACATCAGAAAACACACACTGGTGTAAGAGAGTACATGTGCTTTGAATGTGAAAAGACTTTTACTACAGCGAGCCATTTAAAAGAACACCAGAGGATTCACACCGGAGAAAAACCTTACAAGTGTTCACACTGCGACCAGAGATTCAGACAGTCAGGACTCCTGAAAAGACATGAGAGAATCCACACTGGAGAGAAACCTTACACATGTGATCAATGCTGGAAGAGTTTTGCACACAAAGGACACCTTAAGAGTCACATGAGCATTCACACTGGAGAGAAACCTTATATGTGTTCACACTGCGACCAGAGATTCAGACTGCCAGATATCCTGAAAACACATGAGAGGATTCACACCGGAGAGAAACTGTATCACTGCACTGAATGTGGGATCTGTTTCAGACATGTATCTTCTCTACACAATCACACAAAAAACATTCACAGTAAGTAGATCATCTTCAGATCTGATGCTGCATCCTCACCAAAATGCCTCAAACAATACAATATCGTCTGGATCAATCTGTCATTACAAGCGACATGACAAAGAATCATTATCCAATGTTTTCACAGTCAATAAAGTTCATCTTCAAAACCAATGTTTTAGTGTTGTATACAGTGGCGCCACCCTTGGCCGACTTTTGGCCAACCCACTGGCCATTATAAATTTTAATAGCATCAGTTATGCATTTCATCCCTAATGCACAGCCAGGCAGGCTAGCCGCTCTAACCCTTCGATCGCACACAGGCTGTGTCCAAATTCAGGGTCTGCATCCTCCTTAGGATCCTTCCTACCAGGTTGAAGGAGGAGGGGTCCTCCGAAGACCGCAAAACCTGGAAGCAGGTGGCAGTGAATTTGGACAGCCTACACTTCTTTCAGTTCCCTCCCTTCCCCATTGCTCATATCCTGTCGCCTAGCAACCGTGACAGCGCTAAGCAAGAAGTAAGGTTATCTGTACTGCACAAAACAAAATAACTACTCTTTCATCCCTAAAAGCGTTAAAAACACCTTCAATCACCAACAAGAAATTAGCTGTGTGTAAGGGGATATTCACACAGGCAGTAAGAAAGAAGCTAGTTTATGAAAGTGCTGTTTTTTTATCATATATACATACAAATGTAAAAAAAAAAGCTTAACGCTAAAACCAAAGGCCAAACTAGACAACCGCTGTAAAAACATATTTTTTGAAACGACAGTTTTTTAAACTTCCATCATTACTACCGCTTGCTTCGTCCGCCATTATATGAAAATACTGGAAGCGCTCTGCCGAAAGGAATTGTGGGATAGGACGGGAAAGGATCCACCAGACCCATCCTTCAAATTCGGGGAAAAGGAGGACGTATTTTTGGGCCGCATTTGTAGGATCCTATGAATTTGGACAGCCTTCGTCGCTGCGCTGTGACGTAACATCCTTCAAATGAGTCCTCCGAAGGATGTAGACCCTGAATTTGGACACAGCCACAGTAGCCAGCCCTCTCCCCCATTGTGGAAAGCTTTAGGCTATTGCTTGCGCATGATCGCGCAACTCTTCAAAAAGTGGGCTCGGGCTGCACTTATATCAAGCTTGTGTGTATTTTGATGAATATGCCGATTAAACATCCATGCTTTCTTGTTTATTTTTAAACAGTTGAAATGAATTTGCACCAGTGATGCGCGGGTTGATCCAAAATGAGCGGGTGCCTGCGGTTAGTCATCCAAAAATATTTTGAATGATATTCAGGTCACGGTCGGTCGGGTTTGAAATAAAGATGCCAATTAAACCTTTGTAATTTATATGAAATGCATACACTTTATTGGCTGAATAATATTTAGCCTATGTTGAGCATTATTAACTGTTGAATAAGTAGGCTACTGACGTGGGACCAAATACCCGATTTCCCAACACGTTGAACTGAGCAATGCCATTGTACCATTTTAATAAGTTACTTTTAAACCAACACGGTCTCACTCCCAAGTCGTCACATATTGACGTTTGGTCAGGACCAATCAACTCTGAAAAAAGAAGTAAAATCAGTTCATTTTCAGAAACTCATTAAAAAAAAGAGCTATGAAAATACATTAAAAGAACCTTGACATAACAGCAGAAAGTAGACAATTGCCATACACAATTTTAATCTTTAAATTATTTTTAAATAATCTCATGTTTGGTACTAAATATTTTTATCAAAAACTTTTTTGCATTATTGACTCGCTATTTTCCTATACTGTAAAGCTGCTTTGACAAAAATCTGTATTCTTAAAAGCGCTACATAAATAAAGGTAACTTGACTTGACTTACGTTTAAAAAAAAAAAAAAAGTAACCAGTTTATAGAAAGTGTCTTATTATTTGCTGCTTCATCGATTATTCAACAGGTCTCAAGATGTTTCCTATTACAACAAATCTAAATCTAAAACTACAAGTTTTATAACCATCAGCGGTGTATCTAAATTATCAATGCGGTGATATTTTTCTTGATTTTCATATTCATGTATTCATGATTTATTGATTTATGCTTCTTATATTAATCCTCATCATATGTGACCCTGGACCACAAAACCAGTCATACGGTTAAATTTTACAAAACTGAGATATATACATCATATGAAAGCTCAGTAAATAAGCTTTCTATTGATGTATAGTTTGTTAGGATAGGACAATATTTGGCCGAGATACATCTATTTGAAAATCTGGAATCTGAGGGTGCAAAAAAATCAAAATACTGAGAAAATCACCTTTAAAGTTGTACAAATTAAATTCTTAACAATGCATATTACTAATCAAAAATTACATTTTGATAGGTTTACAGTAGGAATTTCACAAAAAATCTTAATGTAGCATGATCTTTACTTAATTTCCTAATGATTTTTGACATAAAAGAAAAACCAATAATTTTGACCCATACTATGTATTTTTGGCTATTGCTACGAATATACATGTATATGTAAATATACTATACTTAAGACTGGTTTCATGGTCCAGGGTCACATATATTCATATCCAAGTGTCCCAGAGAACAAGATAATGAGACGCTCTGATTTCCTTGTTCCCGTCCCAAGGACACATGCTGCAGACTGGGTTCCAGACTTCACAGGCCTACACACACACACACAGTGCATGCATCCACACATACATAGTTACAGATAGACAATCATTGCCTCCCCTAGATCCCACGCCTTTGTGTGCTTTTTAGCCCTGATGTGGGTAGGCGGGTCTGTGACCAGCGCTGTTCTAGCTGCAGGACCGGATGGCTGTTGGACTAGTTCCATATCCCTTGCCCCCTCCCCAGTGGCGGCCGGCCCATAGGGGGCACTGGGGCACCGCCCTCCCTGATAAGAGGGGCTAAAAATGTAAAATGTATTTTTACAAAAAAAGTTTTTAAATTCGGTTTTACCCACCAGTATGTGCCTACATGCGATATGAATAACATATACAACATTTACCACCTAGTGACATTCATCCACCAGTGAATTTCCACAGACAGACTTGAATCGTTTCTGTCATGGGGCGCTGAGAAAAAGCGCCCCTGTAGTGCAGACAAATAGCCAGTCATGTACTGTTGCTAGGGTAAATTATTAAACATGCGGCCAATCAGTCTCTCAGAATTTTATGGTCTTGGGGCGCTGGAAATTCTGCCCCAAGCAGCAGACATTACCGCAAGATTTAAGTTTTTTTTTTTTTTCTTTTGAGGCGCGGTCAGTCAGAGTAATGATGGCAATACAGGTGACGTAAGGGGCTCCGTATCCTACTAACCCAATTCTCTGCAACTTTATTAATACTCCTTCCTTCCACATCATATCATATGCCTTTTCAATCAGCCAAACTGATATGAAGCTAATAATCCTTTACTTTCCAACACATAATTTAACCGGTAAACAATATTTTTTTTCCATCAATTTACACAGATTAGAAGTCAGAGCAATTGGTCTATAATTACCTGCTATTGATTAATCTTTTCCTGATTTAGGAATAGGAATTACCACTGCTTGTTTCCAAGACAAATGCCACAAAGTTGATTTTGTTTACCACTAGCTTGTTTTCATCCAACATACATCTGTGACTGCATGTGTCTTTAAACTGGGTTGTATCATCGAGTGATCCTCACGAGCGCTGAAGATGAAGAAAGAGCGTCTCTATCGCCTCCAAGTGTCTGAAATCATTATAAGTCACAAACCCAACCCTCTCCATCTAACCAAATGGGACTAGAGACAAAACTAATTTATTTACACTTAAAATTATTATATTTTTTTTAATATGTGTTTTGATATTGTATGTAGTTTTTATTAGGTTGAAGCTGAAACTGGTGTATTGGGCTACTGTTAAAGGGCATTCAGAAATAAACCCAGTTAAAAGAGTATCAGAAAACTGCTGGGAACATGAATGTAAATCTAAATAGTTTTGGATGGAAAGAAAATAATGAGGCTCATCAATGTTGATTAAGTAAATGTGCTGTGGTTATTCCCAATGTCTGTCGTTGATATTCAGCTTCTAGTGAGTTTAAATGATGAAAACAGACAAAAATCTAAATATCATCTCTCAGTGTATTCTTGGCTCTTCAGTGGGTTGAATCATATCATTCATTTGATACGTCCCAACCGCTGGTTCATTAAGCAAGTAGCTTTTTTTATGAATAGGAAATTGAATCATTTCACTAGATTCATTAAAAACGCAAGAAGGGAATCAGGGCAAACGAGGGCTAAACCAAATATCACAGAAAGACAGGGGGAGACAGTGGGAGAAACCAAGGACATAAACTGACATGACTGTGACATAACGCCCCCTCCGAAAAGGCGTGTCCTCGCGCCGTAGAAAGAAAAAACAAAACAGATAAGGAGGAGCCATGGTGGCTGACGACTCCAGAGGTCCGACCAACAGAGGCAGAGCAGGTGGAGGAGGAGCCCGAGGTGGAGATGAAGAGCCGAAGATCCTGGGTGACACAGAGGATCCGGAGGGCCAAGACGGAACTGGAGGCTCTGGCGGTGATCCGGAGGTGACAGAGGGGTGACGACCGACCAGGGCGGAGCCGGTGGACCGACGGCGACACTGAAGATGAGGGAGCTGAGAGCCGTAGTGGAGCCGCAGAGTCGGAGGGCTGAGGTGGAGATCTGGACTCTGAGGCTGGAGACAGAGCTGAGGGATCCTCCAGCCTTAACGCCGATGGAAGCTGGCAGACCCGCGGCGAGTCCACTGCACAGGTGGTGGACTGAGGGTGAGCAGGGGTACTGACAAATGACAGCGGTGATTCAGGAGGGTTGGGCGGACCAACGATGACTCTGGACGACTGGACGGAACCAGCGGAGATTCAGGACGGCTGGACAGAACCAGCAGAGACCAGGCAGATCCAGACATCGACAGAAGAGGGAGGGTGGGTGGGAAGTCCAGGCAGAATGGTTGGACACGGCAGGTAGGTATAACAGTATGGAGGTTTATTAAGTCACCAGAGTTATCCACTGAAGCTTCGGAAAAGAAGACTATTAGGTCCCCAGAGTTGTGCTCAAGCTCACCCCCAGTGGTGGTGCAGGGGGCAGGGCTCTCTACCGCCCTCTCTTGCTCCCCGCAGCACTCCACCATCGCAGATGTAATGGCCGGCTCTCGCACCTGGTCGGATGTTTTGAGCTCGTTGGCACTCCATATTATTGCCGTTCCGGGCTCAGGCTCTCCGTCCGCGGTGATGAATTCGGGCTCAAACTCCACGTGTCGGGGTGATGGTTGGCTGGGCTCTGGGTCTGGAGTGGGGCTGACGTCCTCTTCGATGAAGTTGATGGTCCATGACGATTGACAGGACGCCAGCACCCACTCGATGTATCCAGCAGGCTCTCTTGAGGACCCTCCCCGGATAGCAGCGCCTTGGTGGTGGAATTCAGTCCGATATGGAAGAACTTGCAGAGGCATCCACACACGTAGAACACGTAAACATGAACAAAGACCAACAGGAGACTGAAAACTAAGACTGACTTATAAAGGGTGATAACTGATTACAGACTGAAGGGAATCAGGGCAAACGAGGGCTAAACCAAATATCACAGAAAGACATGGGGAGACAGTGGGAGAAACCAAGGACATAAACTGACATGACTGTGACAATAGTCAGACAATGTAAGTCACTTAATAATAACTTCTTGTTTATTTAACTGTTGTGTTAAAGCAATATCTCATTTACATTTTTTTTTTTAATTATTAAAAGCTGTAACTCATCTTGAATCGCAATATCACAAAGCTCTATTTTATTCAACGATGTTCTCTACTGTACAATCAGTCTCTTGTTTACACTTTCTCTACACTATGTTTATGAAAGGATTGGTGAGATATGTCCGTGATACATTACTCTGCATTGCAAAAACACGTATAAACCTTTGAAGCTCCCCTCAGCGCAAACACAAATAAGCTCATCGGGTCTAACAAGCAGCTA
>NC_133361.1:3594535-3717179 GCF_049309525.1 Garra rufa
CAACTGAACTAAATGTATTTTATTTCTATAAAAAAAAAGCCACATTTACCGTCTCTAATTCAGCGAGTATGTCTTTGCACTTTTCAGAGCACGTCACACTCAGTCAAATCTATTGGATGAGGTATGCCTTAATAAATTAAACTCCTTATTTAAAATTATTTCATACATTTTTATTAAAAACAAATGACTTTCCGATGCGATATAGCCTAAGTGAAAAGGGAGACGATTTCGAAAATGATTTTACCAAAAGGCGGACGCGAACTCGGGTCTCCCGCGTCAAAAACAATATTTTACACGTATTATCAGTTGCGCCACTGAAAACGTGTTGGGATTGCCGTCTTTTGTTATATTTGTAAATATGGCCTATTTGCATTGTGTAAAAGCATTACATAAAAGGTAGACTACAGAAAACTTTTTTTTTCTCTCAGCCCCCCCTGCTCAAAATACGTTCCCGCGGCTATGTATTCGAGTTAATCGATAAAATCAATTTATCGCCCAGCCCTAGTTTTAGTAATAATTATCTTATCAATAGCGCGCTGGATAAAAATAAATAAAAATAACGGAACTTGTTTTTTTCAGCTCTAATACTATACCAGGCTTTTCATTTGTCATGATCTGGAGTTCATCTTCATCTTCCAAACCTGCAGATTTAACTTAGATCAACTCGAAAATAAAGTTCCTCTCTAAAGAACAGTTTCAAAAAGTTTTATTTTTGTATATGATTTTTCTATAAGATTTTGTGTTTTCATATTATGTTCAATTGTCTTCTAATGCACATCTGTCACTTGTACTTTAATTTGTCTTTCAAGAAGTAGCTGTTTACAAACTGTTCTTGTTCAGGAAGATGAAGAGTCTGTGACACTTTTGTTTTCGTCACTGTTTTTTTTTTTAAGAACTAGTTATGATACATTTAGAAAAAGCAGATGCAAGATGTTTAGCACTGATATTTATTTGCTACTCATCCATTTACATTTGCTTTGAGTAATTATTGATTAAATGTTACCTTTTTAGTAATACATAATAATTTTTAATATTGTATTAACAACTTTTATTGTCTGCTGGCTGTATTTGCGTTAGGGAAATTTTTATCGTTTTAGTTATAATATTAGAAAGCCACGCAGTGTTATGTTTGCTTTTTGTTATAAATTTCTAAATAAAGCTCTTGAATTGATTTGAATTTAAAGCCTTTATTGTCATTGTCTTTTCCTGAATACAGTGAAATTAGTCGTTGAATAGCCCTCACCACAATCTGCTGTCCATGCCATAAAACAGATATTTATCTATATTAGTGAATAAACATGCTCTGTAGGATATCTCATAATATGTCTTGTCTAGATGTACTCACTAGAAGCTGAATATCAGCGACAGACATTGGGAATAACCACAGCACATTTTCTTAATTATTCCAGTTTGATGAGCCTCATTATTTGCTTTCCATCCAGCAGTTTGAGCTTCAACTTAAGAAAACTACATACCCAATAAAAACGACATACAATGCCAAAACACATCTTTCGAAACCCATTTTCAAATTTTAAGTGTAAATAAATTAGTTTTGTCTCACGTCCCATTAGATTAGATGGAGAGAGTGGGGTTTGTGACCTATACTGATTCCAGTCTCCTGGGGGCGATCGAGACTCTCTTTCTTTATCTTCAGCGCTCGTGAGGACCACTCGATGTGCGCATGCGCGAGTTAGAGAGCGGAGCTGCGTGAGAGAGAGAGTTGTCCGGTGAGTCCTCTTTTTCTTCTCTATTATTTGCTTTTTGCTGTCCTGCATATTTATTTTGCGTAATTAGGTTTACGTGTAGCAGGAATTTGTGGTAAATGTCAGCTTGACGTACGAATAACTTTGTAGTAGTTTTATTTATAGCATAGGCTATATTCCGTTCATTAAGATGAGTTGAATACGGAGTTGTTCAGGGACAAATAGTTTCACAAATGATGAAAGTCCTGTTCGGCTGTAAATCTCAGTTAGACACTGCTTTGTTTTCATCGGATACCGAGTGTTTGCTGAATAACGTTAAAATAAAGCACAGCAGACTACAAGCATGTGAGGAAAACGTGTTCATTTCATTTCATTCTGGGCGATTTTGTGTTTTTGTATGCTCCTGTGAATGATTGTTTCTATATTTGGAGTAAAAACGGTTCCTGTTAATAAATGTGGAAAAAGAGCTCATATCAAGTTTGCTGCTGCATTTTTTATTCTTTTATTTCTCTTTTGAAATGTATTTGTGGCTGATCAAATGTGTTATAGTTGCTTTTATAACGTGAAAAAGTTTTAATTTTATTACTCTAGATTGCTAGATCATCACGATTATTTTTTAAGGAGCCGTCAGCAAATTCCAACCATAGTTTAGATTTTTTTCTCACTATGTCCAATAGTTCATTGAAATGGATGAGTTTTACAATGTTGTAGTAACAGCCAGCGGCCAGACTGACTTACTGAATGTGAGTTACAACATTTTGGATTGTGAGAATAAAAACCTTGAATTACAGCATTTTTTTTTTTTTTGAAATACTTATATAAAGAGAGGTAATTGAGGTACAGTGTTTTAACATTGCATTTGTGTTCTGTGCACATATGAAGAGAGGTATTTGGCAAAATGTAATTTTATTAAGTCACTCTGGACACTAGCATTGTACTACAAACATCAGAATGGAAAAATATGTTAATGTTGGAATCTTTTTTTTTTAAGTCTTTGATTTGTTTCTGATTTTGGAAAAACTGCTTTTTCACACAGAAGTTCATGTTCAGTGAAGCTCCTTCCTCAGCAATCACACATTCAGCAATTCTCCAATAAATGCTTGAATATTTTATCAAATCATCAGGAAGAGCTGAGATCTGCAAATCTGAGTTTATTAAAGAGGACAGAGAGAAGATGAGAGATTCAAAACCCTGCAGAATCAAACACTCTGAAGATACTGAAGAACAAACAGGTGTCAGAGTTCTACCCTTACAAGATGCACCAGCCACGCCCCCTGAAGACACACACACACGTTCACTATCACCTGACTACTGATTACACACCTGTATCTCATCAGCTCACCTACATATACCCGGACAGATTCATTCCTCGTTGTCTGATCTACCGATCACACCCTGGCTTTCCTTCCGTTGGACTTCATGTTCTCCTGGTTCCAGATTGGATTACTTCTTCCGTGCTCAGTGGACATTCCAGATAAGATATTCATATCCCCTCTACCTGTTAATAAACTTACCTTTTTACCTTATACTCTTACCTCCGTCTCTGTCTCCCTCTGTGCTGTGACAGAAGATCAGACCTTCAAACAAAATGGACAACGAGGAAACACCTGCACCAGATCAGCTCACCGAACTCATCAAAGCCTTCAAAGCGGCGCTACAACCATCTCCCGCGCCGCCATCTGCCTCAGGAAGTCCCATGGCTTTACCAAACACATACTCCGGTGAAGCGGCTGAGTGTAGCGGTTTCCTCCTACAAGTCCAACTTTACATCAAGATGCAACCACAACAATTTCTCACGGATGAATCTAAGGTAGCGTTTCTCATTTCACTCCTCACTGGAAAAGCTCTACAATGGGCGAAGTCTATATGGCAAGCCAACACTCCGTTAATTCAGTCATTTGAGCAATTTACCAGTCATTTTTCTGAAGTTTTCAGTTCAAACACAGATGTACTCACCACTTCTGATCAGCTCTTCCGACTGCAACAAGGTTCCTCATCCATTCAAGAATACACACTCCATTTCCGGACGCTGGCGGCGGCTAGTGGCTGGAACGAAACTTCACTGCTGGGTGCCTATCGTCATGGTCTCCACCCAGATATTCGCGCCGCTATGGCCATCTATGATGACAACATCGGGTTGGAGACCTTCCTACTACGAACGACGAGGGTATCTCAGCGCCTAGCCGCCTGCCAGCCCACTGAAACCGCTCCTCAGTCCGCTACGGTGGCAGCTTGCTCTCCAGTACCAGAACCCATGCAACTTGATTCCACTCGTCTCACATGGTCCGAACGTCAACGCCGCCTCAGAGAAAAACTCTGTTTATACTGTGGACAGCCCGGCCACATTCTACGTACCTGTCCTGTCAAACCCCCACGTCCGGTGGTGAGTACCATTCAATCAGACATTGAAACTGCTCATCTCACTCTGATACCCGTGACGCTGCGTACTGCTAAACAAGATCTTTGTGTTTCTGCTCTCCTTGATTCAGGCTCTTCGGGAAACTTCATATCCCAAGAATGCATAAATCTGTTACAATTGTCACGTCACCGCCATAACCCGGAACTAGCTGTTAAAACCATCCAAGGGAAACCACTCGGACGTGGGCGGATTCGATACTCATCTCCATACATCACTCTACAAATTGGCCTGTTCCATCACGAGCAAATCAAGTTTCTGGTACTGGAGGATTCCACCGTTGACATCATCCTGGGACGTCCTTGGCTCCACCGTCATCATCCGGAACTCCGCTGGGATCCTTGTGACATCATCGGATGGAGTAAGCATTGTCTTAAGAACTGCTTTACACGTTTACCCTCGCCAGTTTCTGATCCTGTGACCATCGCATCAACCAAGATCGAAAGTCCTGAGACTGACACCCAGGTGGAGATCCCAGCGGAGTATGAGGATTACGAGGACGTCTTCAGTAAGCAAGCTGCCACCCAACTTCCTCCTCATCGGCCATGGGACTGTTCCATCGATCTGCTACCTGGGGCTCAACTACCTAAAGGACGCATCTATCCCTTGTCCAACCCGGAGCGCCAGGCGATGGAGGAGTACATCCAGGAAGCATTGAAACAAGGATTCATTCGACCATCCACCTCACCAGCTGCTTCAAGCTTCTTCTTCGTGGGTAAGAAGGATGGAGGTCTCCGTCCCTGCATTGATTACCGCCAACTCAATGCCAACATCACCCAACAACCTTATCCACTACCACTCGTTCCTGCCACCCTCGAGGAACTCCGTGGGGCTCACATCTTCTCCAAGTTGGACCTGCGGAGTGCTTACAACCTCGTTCGTATTCGTGCGGGAGACGAGTGGAAAACAGCATTCATTACACCTGCTGGCCACTACGAATATCTGGTTATGCCTTACGGTTTGTCCATCAGTCCCTCTGTCTTCCAAACGTTTATGAACGAGGTGTTCCGGGAGTTCCTCCACAAATTCGTGGTTGTCTATATTGACGATATTTTGATTTACTCCCGGAACCAGGCCGAACATCGCCAGCACGTCCGTCAGGTCCTTCAAGTCTTGCGCCAACACAAGCTATACCTCAAGCTGGAGAAGTGTGAGTTCCACCAGACTAAGATGCAGTTCCTGGGTTATAACATCAGCCCCGAGGGTGTGCAAATGAACCTGGATAAGGTCCAATCCATCCTACAATGGCCCAAACCCAGTACAGTCAAGGAACTTCAACGCTTCCTGGGGTTTTCAAACTTCTACCGCCGGTTCATAAAGGACTACAGTCTCATCACTGCCCCTCTGACCTCCCTCCTACGTGGTCGACCTAAACATCTGGTCTGGACCTCCTCTGCCCACGAAGCATTCCAACAACTCAAGAAGATTTTCAGCACTGCTCCTCTCCTGCACCATCCCAACCCGGATCTCCCATTCATTGTTGAGGTAGACGCATCCACCATCGGCGTCGGAGCAGTGCTGTCTCAAGCAGCTGGTGAGTCCACTCTCCTCCATCCCTGTGCCTACTATTCTAAGAAACTGTCTCCGGCGGAGCAAAATTATGATGTAGGCAACCGCGAACTACTAGCCATCAAACTCGCCTTGGAGGAGTGGCGTCATTGGCTGGAAGGGGCTAACCACCCGTTTACAATCATCACGGATCATAAAAACCTTCAATACCTTCGAGAAGCTAAACGACTTAACCCCCGCCAAGCCAGATGGGCATTATTCTTCACACGTTTCCAGTACAAGATTACCTACCGACCAGGATCCAAGAACATACCTGCTGACGCTCTCTCCCGACAATTCTCCCACGACGCAGTGGTCGAGTCTGACAACATCATTCCCTCAGAACTCATCGTTAGCCCCATCCAGTGGGACATCGACACCTGGATCCACGAAGCCACTCTCCAAGAGCCTGCTCCGCCGGAATGTCCAGAAGGTAAAATCTACGTACCCAGCTCCCAGCGTCAACACCTTCTGGACACAGTTCACCAGTCTCCGGGCTCTGGACACCCAGGTAGCAGACGGACCCTCTCGCTCATCCAAGCTCGGTACTGGTGGTCCAGTATGACCCAGGACACCATCAGGTACGTCCAAAGCTGCTCAGTCTGTGCTACCTCTAACACTCCTCGTCATCTACCCACAGGAAAGCTGATGCCACTACCCATCCCGCAGAGACCCTGGTCCCACCTCGGGGTAGACTTCGTGACGGACCTCCCAGAGTCAGAAGGTAATACTTGCGTGCTGGTTGTAGTTGATCGTTTCTCCAAGGCCTGCAAATGTATTCCCCTGGCAGGTCTACCTACGGCCATGAACACGGCCGAGTTACTCTTCCAGCACGTATTTCGTCACTTTGGTCTCCCCGAGGAGATTGTGTCGGACCGGGGTCCACAATTCATCTCACATGTATGGAAGTCATTCTTCAAAGCACTTGGTATTTCTGTCAATCTCTCATCAGGATATCACCCACAGACCAACGGCCAGACTGAGAGGAAGATCCAAGAGCTTGGACGTTACCTCCGGTCATACTGCTCCGCGGACCAACACAGCTGGAGCAGGTTCCTCCCGTGGGCCGAGTATGCACAGAACTCACTACGTCAGGAGACAACCGGACTTACTCCCTTCCAGTGCATACTCGGTTTTCAGCCCCCGCTGTTTCCCTGGACGGAGGAACCCACCAACGTTCCAGCTGTAGACTACTGGTTCCGAGAGAGCGAGAGAGTGTGGGACTCAGCTCATCAACATCTTCAACGAGCCATCCGACGCCACAAAGAATTCGCCGATGTTCGTAGAAGACCCACCCCATTATACCACCCTGGAGATAAGGTGTGGTTATCTACGAAAGACATCAGGCTAAGACTACCCTGCAAAAAGCTGAGTCCCCGCTACATTGGTCCATTCGAGGTCCTGAGGCAGATCAACGAAGTGACATATCAGCTTCAGCTCCCACCCAGGTACCGAATTCATCCCACCTTTCATGTATCACTACTCAAACCCTACTTTCCCTCTGCCACAGATGAGCCTGGAGCTGAAGCTGAAGCCCCTCCTCCAGAGATCCTGGATCAACCCTCTATCTACACCGTGAGGGAGATCCTGGATTCCCGACGTCGGGGCAGCCGTCTGGAATACCTGATTGACTGGGAGGGGTACGGACCTGAAGAAAGATCATGGGTGGCTAGAGATGACATCCTGGATCCTCAACTTCTGACGGACTTCCACCAGAGCCACCCAAATCGTCCTGCCCCTCGCGGTCGAGGTCGTCCTCGACGTCGGAGAGGGGCGTCGGGAGCCGCCCCTGGAGGAGGGGGTAATGTCAGAGTTCTACCCTTACAAGATGCACCAGCCACGCCCCCTGAAGACACACACACACGTTCACTATCACCTGACTACTGATTACACACCTGTATCTCATCAGCTCACCTACATATACCCGGACAGATTCATTCCTCGTTGTCTGATCTACCGATCACACCCTGGCTTTCCTTCCGTTGGACTTCATGTTCTCCTGGTTCCAGATTGGATTACTTCTTCCGTGCTCAGTGGACATTCCAGATAAGATATTCATATCCCCTCTACCTGTTAATAAACTTACCTTTTTACCTTATACTCTTACCTCCGTCTCTGTCTCCCTCTGTGCTGTGACAACAGGTTTGTGTTTACTAGTGAAACTATGAGAGACAGCGTTGATGGAGGGTATAATTCACTGGTGCGAAAGCATTACAGTACAAGGAGTAAAGAATCAATACAAAAATTACCATAATAACAAAAAATACGACCAAGAGGTAGAATATAAAAGATAAATAAAAGCGGACCAAAGACTGACCCCTGTGGAACACCATGAGTAACTGAGACAGGATCTGTTGTTTTCTTAATCTGCACAAACTGTTTATTAATCGAGTTACCCACCATATTCATTTTAATTCCCACTTGAATGGTGGCCCTTCTGTGTCCAAAATTGTTCACAAACATCTTGTGACAAGGTTTTCAAACTGCCAGCTGTCATTGTAAAACAGTGAGCAACGCAGATGACATAAAATATTATGACAATACATCAAACTAAATAAAAAGATAAACATAAATGAGTAACATTAAATACTGGGATATGAGTATATGATGAGGATTAATATGAGAAGCATAAACCTATAAATATCAAAATCAAGGAAAATATAGCAGCATTGATTATTTGGATACACATATTTGGTTATGCATCTTTACAGCTGTTGAATAATCAGTGAAGCAGCAAATAATAAGAGACTTATTTTGAACTGGGTATTTTTTTTCTTTTAACAAAATGTATGTCAAGTCACCTTTATTTATATAGGGCTATTATCCATACAGATAGCCTACTTTCTGCTGTTATATCAAGGTCTTTTTAGGCTTTTTTAAAATGGGTTTCTGAAAATGGACTTTTTTTACTGTGATTTCAGAGCTGACTGAAGATAATGAGGAGAATGGAGAATTGAGTGAAGCTGATGAGAGAAATCATGTCAAAATGAGTCGCTCTCAAACCAAACACAAAGATTTAAAGAAAAAAAGAGCCAATAAATCTGTCACCTGCACTCAGTGTGGAAAGAGTTTGATAGACAAACAAAGTCTTGAGCGTCACATGAGAGTTCACACTGGAGAGAAACCGTTCACTTGTGATCAGTGCGGGAAGAGTTACTCACAACCATCACATCTTAAGGACCACATGAACATCCACACTAGAGAGAAACTGTACGCATGTGATCAATGTGATAAAACATTTTTGTGTGCTTCAAACCTGAGGAAACACCTGAGAGCTCATGCAAAGGAGAAGCCACATTCATGCCATTTGTGCGGAAAGAGGTTTGCACATCTACAAAGTTTAAAAGTACATCAGAATATACACGCTGGTGTGAGAGATTACATGTGCTTTGAGTGTGAAAAGACTTTTACTACATCGAGCAGTTTAAGAAAGCACCAGATGATCCACACTGGAGAAAAACCTTATATATGTTCACACTGCGACAAGAGATTCAGACTGACAAAACACCTGAAAAGACATGAGAGAACCCACACTGGAGAGAAACCTTACACATGTGATCAATGCCAGAAGAGTTTTGCACAAAAAGGACAACTTAAGAGACACATGAGCATCCACACTGGACAGAAACCTTATATGTGTTCACACTGCGACAATGGCTTCAGACTGCCAGATGTCCTGAAAACACATGAGAGGATCCACACTGGAGAGAAACCGTATCACTGCACTGAATGTGGGAGGCGTTTCAATCATTTATCTGCTTTACGCCGTCATACAAAGAAAATTCACAATAAGTAGATCATCTTGAGATCCAGCACTTTCAGATCTGATGCTGCACACAATAATGAATCAAGCAATGAATCTGGATAATGCCGATATATCATGGCAACACATTTTTGTGTGATTTTGTCTATCTTTAATAGAATATGACCTGTACATGCGAGAGAGAAAACGTTTCCATTGCTGTTTTGCAAAATGTTCAGATTTCGAATTGCCTGAAAAACAACCTCAAGCGAGTGTAAAAACATTATTTTTTTGCGAGTGTATATGGGAGTTTCTGCACAATTGACGCATTTCCATTAGGTGTATTTTCAATTTGCAGTTTCATTTTTCACAATTTAAGGGGTAATTGAAACGCATCTAATGTCAATTAAAATTATTGTGGAATGAGGGCGTTTCCATTAACCGATGTTATGAGACTAAAACGTAATTTTTTCCTCTCGTCATAAATCATGACTATGTTGTTGTTTTTTTTTGCTATATTTAATCGAATGTGATCGGTAAATGCAAAAAAAAAAAGAGCGTAAAAACCTTTTTGCGATATGTGGGAGTTTTTGCGCAATTGACGCGTTTGCATTAGGCATATTTTCAATTCGCTGTTTCCATTAACCGATTTTATGTGAGTGAAACATATTTTTTTCCTCTTGCGATAAGTTAAGACAATGTATTGTTGTGGGATTTTGGGTATATTTAATCGAATGTGACCTGTAAATGCAAAAAAAAAAAAAAAAAAAAACATTTCCATTGCTGTTTTGCGAAATACTCCTTTTTCGAATTGCCTGAAAAACCACCTGCGATATATGGGAATTTATGCGCAATTGACACATTTCCATTAGGTGTGTTTTCAGTTCACAGTTTCATTTTGAGCAATTTAAGGGGTAATGGAAATGCAGCTATTGATTTTAGTTCAGTGAGCAAGTGGTTAGTCAAGTAGTTAAGTTACTTACATTTTAGGCAAAATATTTATCAAATTCACCAACGAAAATAGTTCCAAACAAGGATCACATCAGAATTATAACACTCGACTGTGTTTTATTCACCCCATCTTCTGCGTTGTTTCCGACACTTCCTCTTAACTCTATTGAATAGAAGTTATTTTTGTTATTCACTACCTGAACCTTGGGACAAACATTGCTGCTGCTGTGTGTCTTCTTACAGGATCTTTTGATCCATATATTTGAGTTACTGATATATTCATACATTGTATCTTTACATTCTTGTCTGATTTTATCATTTATACTCACTAGAACCTGAATATCAATCATTGGGAATAACCACTGCACATTTACTTATTCCAGCCTCATTATTTGTTTTCCATCCAAAACTATTTAGATTTACATTCATGTTTTCTAAGACTCTTTTAACTGGGTGTATTTCCGAACGCTCTTTTACAGTAGCCCGATACTCCAGTTTCAGCTTCAACTTAGGCAAGGCAAAACTAGCCTTCATACCTAATAAAAACTAGGCCTACATACAATGTCAAAACCGATCTTTGGAAAATTTTGAAGTGTAAATAAATTAGTTTTGACTCTCGTTCCATTAGATTAGATGGAGAGGGTGGGGTTTATGACCTATACTGATTCCAGCCTCCTGAGGGCGATCGAGACGCTCTTTCTTCATCTTCAGCGCTCGTGAGGATCAGTCGATGTGCGCATGCGCGAGTTAGAGAGCGGAGCTGCGTGAGAGAGAGAGAGAGTTGTCCGGAGAGAGTGAGTCCTCTTTTTCTTCAGCTCTATTGTTTGCTTTTTGCTGTCCTGCATATCTTATTTTACATAATTAGGTTTGCGGGTAGCAGAAGTTTGAGGAAAATGTCAGCTTCACGTATGAATAACGTTCATTTAACGTTTGTATTCAGTCCAGAAAAGAGAAATTTACTCAAAAACTGTGCTTCTTTCATCCGGCAGAAACTAAAATTGTGTCTAACATTCTTTCGTTTGTAAATGATGAGTGAAATACGGAGTTGTTCAGGACAAATAGTTTCACAAATGAGGAAAGCCCCGTTCGGCTGTAAAAATGGGTTGAAATCTCAGTTAGACACTGCCTTGTTGATCGGATATAGTGTTTGCTGAATAACGTTAAAATAAAGATTTTATATGCAAACATTTCGGATATAAAACCTTTTGGTGAATTAAAGCATTTTTTTTAAATGAGTAATGTACTTATATAAAAACCCAGCCGGTGTTATGGATCAACTGGGGATCATGTTAACTGGGACATGCGCGTGCAGGCAAAAAGTTTTCAGCAGATGTTGGACGGCCACAGATTCGTCACATGGAATTTTCTACGGAACAGACTTCAAAGCTTTCTACATTATTTGTGAATGTTTGTATCATTGTTGGACTCTTTTGTTTCTCCTTTCGCCATTCGTACCAGACGCCGTTTAATACATTTTAATGTCGCGTCTTACAGACCAACGCCCAAATTGTTTTGTTTAGTCTACATCTTTGAATGGATTTTTACCCTAATGACCAGTCCATTAAATAACGCATTTACAGCAACGTGTGTATGTGCAGTAGTAAAAAAAAAATAAAAAAATGTGTCTTAATTTTAGCAGGAATATTGCTGTGGTTAAAGGGACATGTCAAGCACTTAAATTTTTTTCTTTATTTCTTTTCTTTTTTCAAATATTGCTAAAGAATGAGTGAAAAAAGAAATAGTTTTGCATTACATCTATAATTTAGAATTAGTGACAGATAGGATGCAGTGATTTATCCAGATTATTTATTTCAGGGAATGTTCCAAAAACATATAGTGTTTTAACATTGCATTTGTGCCCATATGAAAAGAGGTATTGGCAAGTCAGTCTGGACACTAGGAATGTACTACAAACAGAATGTGGAAATATTTTGGTGAATTATAATATATATTTTATAATATATAAGTCTCACCTGTAGTAAATCATTTTTGTCATTATAGGAACCTACTACAAACTTGTTTTTTTTTTATTATTACTTTTGTATTTTAAAAATGATGAAGGGTAATTTTTATTCTTGACTATTTAACACAATAGGTGAAACTGTCAGACAGTCAGACTTAAGCACAGTATTGCTGTTATTAGCTTAAGTTGTGATTTTAAATATAGTAATGTAATATAGTAAAGCAATGATTCACAAAGAAACAACACTTAATGCCTTTTTGATTTATTGTTGATTTGGACAAATCTGCTTTTCCACACAGAAATTCATGTTCAGTGAATCTCCTCAACAATCAAATGTTCAGCAATAAATGCTGGAATATTCCCATCAAATCAGAGGACAGAGACAAGATGAGAGACCCTGAACCCTGCAGAATCAAACACACTGAGGAACAAACAGGTTGGTGTTTTTTCTTCATTAATTCATTGATAATGCTGTGTGGAAGAAAATAATTTTACTTATCTTGTGTGCTTATGAAACATTGTGCAGTGCTTGTTTGCTAGAACTGCTGTGAAAGCAGAATGACATAAAAGGTTCTGTAGGCCTAAATTAGGATGAGGGGAACAGCTGAGGGACCCGAAGGCATCTACCCCTGACACGAAAGGTCACCTAGCGTCCATCTATGGGGATGACAAGTGCTTACTGTTTTTACTGTTATTTCAGAGCTGATTGAAGATACTGAGGAGAATGAAGAATTGAGTGAAGCTGATGAGAGAAATCATGTCAAAATGAGTCGCTCTCAAACCAAACAGACAGATTTAAAGAAAAGAAGAGCCAAGAAATCTTTCACCTGCACTCAGTGTGGAAAGAGTTTCCCATGCAAATATAATCATGATGTTCACATGAGAGTTCACACTGGAGAGAAACCGTTCACTTGTGATCAATGCGGGAAGAGTTTCTCACAATCGTCAAGACTTAAGGTACACATGATCATCCACACTAGAGACAAACTGCACGCATGTGATCAATGTGGGAAAACATTTTTGAGAGCTTCAGAACTGAAGACACACCTGATGGTTCATTCAGAGGAGAAGCCACATTCATGTGATTTGTGTGGAAATAGTTTTTCATTACTACAAAGTTTGAAAATGCACCAGAGAATACATACTGGTGTGAAAGATTACATGTGCGTTGAGTGTGAAAAGACTTTTATTTCAGCAAACTGTTTAAAACTGCACCAGAGGATCCACACTGGAGAAAAACCCTACAAGTGTTCACACTGCGACAAGAGATTCAGTCAGTCGCCACATCTGAAAACACACGAGAGGACCCACACTGGAGTGAAACCTTATATGTGTTCACACTGTAATAAGACATTTAATCAGTCATCACATCTGAAAACACATGAGAAAATGCACATTGGAGACAAACAGTTCATGTGTTCATACTGTGACAAGACATTCATCCATGCAGGACATATGAGAACACATGAGAGGATTCACACTGGAGAGAAACCGTATCACTGCACTCAATGTGGGAAGTGTTTCAACCAATCTTCTGCGCTACGTGAGCATACAAAAAGATATCACAGTAATTAAATCACTTTAGGTCTGATGCAGCATCCTCATCTAATGTGACCCAATAGTGAATCGAGCAATAAAATATCATCTGGATAAATCTGCCATTTCAAATGACAAGACAATAATACTTGGAGATTCAGATCAACTCAAAGATATTTCCCAAGACCAGTGAACAAAGTTATATTCCATATATCATTGTGCTATCGTTGAGTTTCATATTATGTTCAATGCATTTAATCAGCAGGATTGTAAGAATAGAAATATCATTATAACTTTACAGACTCCATCTTATGAATTGAGACTTTATATAATACTCTGTATTTGCTGATTAAATGCTGATTGAATGTTACTTTTTAATTATTACATTGCTATCTTTACTTTTTATATTTCATCAACAACTTTTATGGTCTGCTGATTGTATTTGAACTTTGGAAAAGTAATTTTATAATTTCAGTTTTATTATCTAAAAGCCATGAACAAAAGCAACTATTATGCTTGATTTTTTTTTTTTTATATCATTCAATTAAGCTTTTATTTGTCTAATAAACTACATTTTACTCCTCACATGACTGTGATTGAATACGTTTGCCTATAGATCCTAATGTCGATAGTGTCTATACCAACGTTGGTATTAGTATTAGATCAATACTGGCCTGAGATTAATGCTTTAGGTTAAGTTTATCTCCTTTATGCTTAATACATTACTTCTGTTTCAACAAAGTGTTGAAATCTGTGTGTGTATATATGCTGCTCCTTTCACATACCGTATAAAATCATTGCTCCTCATTTGTCTGTTTAAATATCAGTTTAATCCAACTCACATTGCACAAAGTGCTTCACAACCCCAAGCTAAGAAAACAAGAAGATCGCAAAAATATACACAGCACCCACATAAACACACACACACACACACATTAACTTGTTTAAAAAAAAAAAAAAAACTCCCCATTTGTTTTTAAAAGATGTTGTTTTAACATTGCTTTGAACATGGGTTAGGATATGGAATATTGAATATCAAAAATCATAATCAAAAATCACAGCCAATCAAAAGCTTGTCTACTTATAAGTTTGTAATCTAATTCGTAAATATTAAACCTTTTAAACATTATGAAATCTACATACTGACTCATGCCATCTTTTCTTATGAAATACGTTTGTTGGTTTGCATCGAGTTCACAGTTTTAATCTTTCCTTACATTTAATTTAGATGGATGGATCGATAGATGGATAGATAGTTAAACGTATCTATTGTTGCTTGCAGTATGGCTATAAGGTCATGCAAAATGATAGTCAAACTCACAGACACATTCAACAAAAAATAAAGCACAGTACCTGAGATCATCATTGTCGTTCTCTGTCACGGAAATAGAAACCACATTTGAAAATTGAAATTTCACATATCACTGTTGCGGCTAGTTAGAACAAAACCTCTTATTGACATCAACAAATACCTTTTATCGCATGTTTGGGGCATTGTGTTGTGTACACTCTTAAAAACAAATGGTTCTATTTAGAACCAGAAAAGGTTCTATCAACTGCTTCATATATGGAACCCCAAATGGTTCTGTAAATCTAAGCCAAATGGTTCTTTTTTGAACCATAAAGGGTTCTTTATTATTACAAAAAAAAAAAAAAAAAGCTTGAACTGGAAAAGAAATCATAACAAAATCTGAAAATGTATTAATTTGTTTTATAAAAACAGATATTAAAAATAAATGTTCTTTATTAAAAAGACAGCAAAATTACAATATTTTTTTTAAAACTGTGTAAGGCTGATACCATTTGGCTGAACTGGAGGAGGGCCACAGCTTGAGAACACAAAGAAATCTTACGGGAACCAACGTCGGAACTCTGTCTCATGAACCTAACTTCCTCACTTCAAGAGCACACCCCACTGAGAGAGATAGAAAGATCACACCTGATTCTCCATATCCACTTCCCCTACCCTCTCTCCCCCTCCTTTTCTTCTGAACCAAGGGCAATACAGAAAGCACCAAGCAAACAGTGTTTACAAGAATGTAACAATTCATGTTTGGTATCATTTGAAAGGTCTCAGTGTGTCTTTGGTAAAGGGGTCTCATTCTCTTAACAATAGGACAAACAGCCATCAAGATCCAGACTACTCCCAGGTCTTTCACACAAACCACCATCTGCATGTAAATGAGATAACCATTCCCACAGATATTGAAGAGAAATTCTCACCTCGTACTCACAGCCCCCAGAAGTGATATCCTTGATATGCTAAAATCCCTACAATAAACAAACTACACCATTTGGTAACTTCAGGACTTGTCTGGATCTTTAAGGGAAAACAACAAGAGTTCAGTGAATCTGTAGACAGATCTCCCGCACAATTGCCGTGTGAAGTTCTCACTATCAGATGATACTTCTGAATCCTCTCATTTTGTATTATTGAATGCTTGTATAAAAGATCAATGTTTTTATATCGTTTTGAATTGAAAATTGAATTGCTATTCCGATTACCTGATTAGTAAATTGTTATGTTTGAATTTATCTTGATTGCTCTGAACTTATTAACTCTAGTAGATTATGTAGTATCCTTGTTACCGCATTTCTGCATCAGGTTAGTAACAGACTAAATCCAGTTGTGATCGAGCTGTATATTTAGAGATCTGGCTAACACTTGGTATTAGTTCAAGTGTACTTAGACTGTAAGGGCTAAAAGGGAATTTCCGTTTAGGTCAACTGAAAGTTGTTTGACCAACCTAAATAGGGTAAGCCTAACCTCTGTTTATTGTAATATCACTTTAGTTAAGTGTACATGAGAAATCATGGCATGACCAAACCAAAACTACTATTAGAGAAGCAATATTGGTTGGCTTATATCTATAGTAGTGGTATCTTTGGCTAGAGATAATATTGCTTTATCCAAGTGTGTACAGATCTATGGGGGCCAATCAAAAATATTTTTAGAATGAGCAAGCATAGGAGCGGCCATCTAAAGTATTGGTCAATTACCTCTGTCTAATAACCAAGACTGGTGAGTATGTGATCGTGGAATACGCAAACGGCCGATGTGATATTCCTGAGCGACATGAGAATCCGAATGAACCAGTAAAGTAACTGGAGAGTTAAACCAAGGATCTTCAAACACCTACACCGACTTACTAAATTCTTAAATATCATTAAAACCTTTTCATTTTTGGAGTCAGATGAATTAGAGGTCATGCATATAGGAAAATTTATTTATTTTAACATTTCGTCACCTTAGAATTATAAGGTTCTATCTGCGTTCCGAGTGGTTTGGAGATATTGAGCTTCAAGTTTTTGCATTCTATATAGCAAAAATGACATGGGGAACAAGTCTCTTTCCTACATGAGAATGACAGAGACCCTACATGTATTCTAAATGTACAATATCAAAATCCTCAACAATTTTCAAGAAATAAAAGTAGTTTACTTACAATTTGTTTTAAAACATAAATTACTGTTGTAACAATGTGTCAACATGTATGAGAATTTAATGCTGTAATGCTTTCTTTATCACATTTATTTAATATTTTAGGACAACAATTTTTTTCTTGTTTAAGTTAGGCATAAAAGGCAGTGCTGAATATTTTGTCCAGAGCATATGTTAATTTTATAATTATAGTGGATAATTAAAGACATTATTGCAGAAACAGTTAAAAAAATCAGCTACTCTAATCCATCTGACCAGGACTTTATTCCACAAAAAGCCATATTCAGCCATATTCGCAAAACTATCGTTTTCAACATCTTTAATAACAACAGTTTGATTGCTATTGACCACATTCAACATCAAACGACAGAGACACTTATATTTCATTAAGTACTTTACATTATGCAATTGCTCTGCAGTAAAGCCATTCAAGCCAGTTGCAGATACTATTATTTGTTTTATGCCGGTAATGTATATTATGCCGGTAGCGGTAATTATGAGTAAAAATAAATCACGTCATCATTATGCTTTAAACACTGCCACTTTGAGGAATAAATGTGAATTGCACTCATTGATTCTACAGACGTGTAATTGTTGTTTTAATCTTTCCTGCTGTTTTGGAGCAGTCTGGCAACATGACAAAGAAAGTGAGAGGGGGTTCAGCGAAAAATCGGCAGCTGTCAGCAGGAAGTGGCTGACAGTACCTGCCACTTAAACCGGATGTCAGCTGTCGCTCGAAGTTCACATGTAATGGATGTCCAGATGATATTTTATTGCTTGATTAATTATTGTGTCACATTTACTGAAGAAACAGCATCAGACCTGAAAGATCTTAAGATGATCTACTTATTGTGAATGTTTTTTGTGTGAGTGCGTAGGGAAGATGATTGATTGAAACGCTTCCCACATTCAGTGCAGTGATACGGTTTTTCTCCAGTGTGAATCCGCTCATGTGTTTTCATTCCTCCTGAATCACTGAATCTCTTGTCACAATGTGAACACTTGTAGGGTTTCTCTCCAGTGTGAATCCTTTCATGTTTTTTCAGGCTTCCTAAATCACAAAATCTCTTGTCACAGTGTGAACACTTGAAAGGTTTTTCTCCAGTGTGAATTCTCTGGTGTATTTTCATTCCTTCTGACTGACTGAATCTTTTGTCACAGTGTGAACACTTGTACGGTTTCTCTCCGGTGTGGATCCTCTCATGTGTTTTCATTCCTCCTGAATCACTGAATCTCTTGTCGCAGTGTGAACACTTATAAGGTTTCTCTCCAGTGTGAATCCTTTGGTGCAGTTTTAAATTGCCTGCTGAAGTAAAAGTCTTCTCACACTCAAAGCACATGTAGTCTTTCACACCAGTGTGTGTTTTCTGATGTCCTTTCAAATGATCTAGACGTGAAAAACTCTTTCCACACAAATGACATGAATGTGGCTTCTCCTTTTTATGAACATTTAGGTGTGTCTTCAGGTTTGAAGCCCATAAAAAGGTTTTCCCGCATTGATCACATGTGTGGATTTTCTCTCTAGTGTGGATGTTCATGTGATCCTTCAGTTTTGCGGACTCTGTGAAACTCTTCCCGCACTGATCACAAGTGAACGGTTTCTCTCCAGTATGAACTTTCATATGTGATGTAAGGTGTCCTTTTTGTGTGAAACTCTTCCCGCATAGATCACATGTGTAGGGTTTTTCTCCAGTGTGAATCCTCTGGTGCTGTTTTAAAGATATTGCTCTAGTAAAAGTCTTTTTACACTCAAAGCACATGTACTCTTTCACACCAGTATGTGTTTTCTGATGTTTTTTCAAATATTGTAGTAATGAAAAACCCTTTCCACACAAATGACATGAATGTGGCTTCTCCTTTGTATGGACTTTCAGGTGTACCCTCAGGTTTGTAGCCCATACAAATGTTTTCCCGCATTGATCACATGTGTGCAGTTTCTCTCTAGTGTGGATGTTCATGTGATCCTCAAGGTGTGATGATCGTGTGAAACTCTTCCTGCACTGATCACAAGTGAAAGGTTTCTCTCCAGTGTGGATGCTCATGTGTCTCTTAAGGTTTGCTGATAGTAAGAAACTTTTTCCACACTGATCACAAGTGAAAGGTTTCTCTCCAGTGTGGATCCTCTCATGTGTTTTCATTCCTCCTGAATCACTGAATCTCTTGTCGCAGTGTGAACACTTGTAAGGTTTTTCTCCAGTGTGGATCCTCTGGTGAAGTTTTAAAAGGCCCGCTGAAGTAAAAGTCTTTTCACACTCAAAGCACATGTAATCTCTCACACCAGTGTGTATTTTCTGATGTACTTTCAAATATTCTAGACGTGAAAAACTCTTTCCACACAAATGACATGAATATGGTTTCTCCTTTGTATGAACTCTCAGGTGTTGTGTCAGGTTTGAAGCCCACATAAATGTTTTGCCGCATTGTTCACATTTGTAAAGTTTCTCTCTAGTGTGAATGTTCATGTGTCTCTTAAGTTTTGCGGACCGTGTGAAACTCTTCCCGCACTGATCACAAGTGAACGGTTTCTCTCCAGTATGAACTCTCATATGTATAGTAAGTTGTCCTTTTTCTGTGAAACTCTTCCCGCACTGATCACAAGTGAATGGTTTTTCTCCAGTGTGAACTCTCATGTGACGCTCAAGACTTTGGTTGTATGTGAAAGCCTTTCCACACTGAGCGCAGGCGAAAGATTTCTTGACTCTTCTTTTCTTTGAATCATTCAGTTTGGGTTTTTCTCCACTTTTGACATGATTTTTCTCTTCAACTTTATTCAGTTTTTCTTTCTCCTCATTATCATCCATCAACTCTGAAACACAAGTAAAAAGTGTACATTATTATCTGATGCTTTAGCAAAATCATTTAAGAGCTCTAAAGATTTTTTTTTCTATTACAACCCAAAATATAATCCTGCCTGAAGCTTTAAAACTGTCAGCATTATAAATAAAATAATGAAGAATAAACACCAACCTGTTTGTTCTTCAGTATCTTCAGTGTGTTCTGAATCTCTCATCTTCTCTCTGTCCTCTTTAATAAACTCAGTCTTTACAGATTTCAGCTCTTCCTGTTGATTTAATGCTAGTTTTCACTTGTAAACTGATGGAAAATTCCAGGATTTATTGTGTAATTGTTGTGGGAGGAGCTTCACTGAAACCAATTTCTGTGTGGAAAAACAGATTTACACTTTAATTGTTGTCTCATTGTGAATAATTATATATTACATTGCTATATTGGTCTGAAAACCACTGCCATACATCACGAAATTAATTAACCCTCTACCGCACGGTGTTGCCATATGGCAACATGCTCTTCATGTTCATTTCCCTGCCACTGTCTCTTTAAGACAAACTTTTTATTTATTTTTTTTGTTGGAAAGAGAAGACCTTAGGTTTAGCCAATGTCGTGTTTTGGTTAAGTCACATGACGTGCAGTGTTTTTTTCTGTAGCGCGATTTCTGACAGACTGACGTCTGTTGGGAGTAGTTGCTGAATGCGAACGAAAACGTCAATAAAAACCAGGATTAACTCATGTCGCATCCACAAAAAATCTGAGCTAACCTCCAGGAAGTTCATTCAGGAAGTAAATCAATCAAATCTTTGTGTTGCCAAATGGCAACACTGTGCAATAGTGGTAGTGTAAATGTAAGATGGCGGTGTGTGCACACGCAGCGGCTTCTCTCTCTCCAGACAAACCGGTGTTTTCGTGTTTTTCATCTTGTAAGTCAGTGTTTTTGTAAGTCTTTGCCGCGTTTATCTGTCTTCAAGCGCGTATATAGCCAAACATTCTTGCTCAACATCGGCAGAAACAAAGTTTTCAAGTTAAACTCTGTGGACGCTGAAGAGCTGAATGTTCTGGGTCTGCTCCGGAGGCCTACTCTATCACCGACCCCCACTCCTGCACCTACCCACAATGGAGGCGACTCAAGCGGCGTGAGAGAAAGCAGAAGAGGGGTAAGCGTGGAGGTATCCGAGCTAGGCTAGCCCGCACAAAACCTTTTTCCCCTGGATAACATTCGCTTATTGGATAACAAACTGGACTACATCCGACTATTACGTTCATCTCAGAGGAATGTAAAGCACTGTTGTGTTCACGGAAACATGGCTCAGCGACAGTGTCCCGGACCGCGCCATTCAGCTCGACCAGCTGACATGCTATCGTGCCGACAGAGTTATCGTCGCGGGAGGTAAGACGGTTTTGTGTTTACATCAATGATGCTTGGTGCCGCGATGCTGTTGCGGTTTGCAAATACTTCTCACCAGTGTTGGAGTTTATGGTTATTAAGTGGCGGCCGTTCTATCTACCGAGGAAATATACAGCTATACTGCTGTGTGCTGTGTGCATCCCTCCCTCCTCCAATGGCAACATCAGGAGTGATGCACTAAATGAACTGTACCAGCACATCAGTGAGCAGCAGACAGCCCACCCAGATGCTTTTCTCATCGTGGCTGGGGATTTCAATCATGCGGACTTAAAAAGTGTGTTTCCCAAAATACAGCAACACATTGACTTTCCAACTCAGAGAAATAACACACTGGACCTTGTTTACACCACCCAGAGAGGAGCTTACAAAGCTTTCCCCCTCCCCCACCTCGGCGCCTCAGATCACATCACTGTCAGGCTAATGCCCTCTTACAGACCGCTCGTTTAAGTCACCAAAACCGGTTTTTAAGCAGATACAAGTGTGGCCAGAAGGATCTTCAGAGGCTTTACAGGACTGCTTTGACACCACAGACTGGGATATGTTTAAGCAGGCTGCCACCTACAATAACACCACTGACCTCCAGGAGTATGCAGATACTGTTACAGCCTACATCAACAAATGCACTGAGGATGTAACAGTCACTAAAACCATCACTGTCCATGCCAACCAAAAGTCATGGATGACGGGAGGTCTACAGGCTGCTGAAAGCTCGGAACGTTGCCTTCAGAGCTAATATTAGCTAGAGTTCTTACTAGAACTAGAAAGTATGAGCATATTAGCCCGGTTCTGTCAGCACTGCATTGGCTCCCTATAAAATACTGTATAGATTTTAAAATCTTGCTAATTACTTATAAAGCCCTCAATGGTTTAGCTCCTCAGTACTTGAGCGAGCTTCTATCGCATTATAGTCCCTCACGTCCGCTGCGTTCTCAAAATTCTGGCAATTTGATAATACCTAGAATATCAAAATCAACTGCTGGCTGCAGATCATTTTCTTA
This sequence comes from Garra rufa, assembly GCF_049309525.1. NCBI lineage: Eukaryota > Metazoa > Chordata > Actinopteri > Cypriniformes > Cyprinidae > Garra > Garra rufa. The sequence continues at coordinate 3,617,033 of NC_133361.1, forward strand.
TCTAGCACCTAAACTCTGGAACAATCTACCAAACACTGTTCGGGAGGCAGACACACTCTGTCAGTTTAAATCTAGATTAAAGACACATCTCTTTAACCTGGCTTACACATAAAACATTAACACATTCCTATAATTCAAATCTGTTAAAGGATTGTTAGGCTGCATTAATTAGGTCAGCCGGAACCGAAAACACCTCACATTACATCTGATGCACTCGTTGCATCATAAAAAGAATGGCATCTACGCTAATATTAATCTGTTTCATTCCGAGGTCACCGTAGCCACCAGACCCAGCCTTTATCCGGATCAGATGGTCACTGCAGTCCCGCGGATCCAGTCCGCACCAGCTTAGATCATGGATCACCACCTGGAGATGACTTCAATAGCCGTGGATGTCAACCAGATGAGCTCCAGAGACCGATCATCAATGAAGACCTCGCCAACCTGGATAGCCATCGGTACTACACCACAGGAACCTGATGAGTTCTCTACAATTGGACATTGGTACAAACTGCTGGTTTCGTCTGGCCAGAGGAGAACTGGTCCCCTGACTGTAACTGGTTTCTCCCAAGGTTTTTTCTCCATTTCTGTCATCTGTGGAGTTTTGGTTCCTTGCCGCTGTCGCCTCTGGCTTGCTTATTTGGGGACATTTTCCAGCGATATCGTATACTATTTGAACTGAGCTGACGATGATATCACTGAATTCATTAAACTAAAATTTATTATCTTCAATAATGCGTTACTTACACACTATTGTTCTGTTTAAATACTGTGCAGTTGCTTTGATACAATCTGTATTGTTACAAGCGCTATATAAATAAAGGTGACTTGACTTGACTTGACTTCAAAGACAGCAGAGACACACTGAGCCTGTGGCGGGGCATACAGACCATCACAGATTACAAGCCCCCACCACAGACCTGTGACAGCACCATCTCCCTGCTGAACGAGCTGAACACCTTCTTCGCTCGCTTTGAAATGCAAAACAGCACCACTGCACAAAAGACCCCACCCCCTTCTGGTGACCAGGTGATGACTCTGTCCCCGGACAGTGTAAGGACATCCCTCAGCAGGATCAACGCACGCAAAGCGCTGGGTCCCGACAACATTCCTGGTCGTGTACTGAGAGACTGTGCAGTAGAACTCACTGATGTCTTCACAGACATCTTTAACATCTCACTCACCCAGACTGTCGTCCCCACGTGTTTCAAAGACACCACCATCATTCCGGTCCCAAAAAAGAAATCTGCCTTCTACTTTAATGACTATCGTCCAGTTGCACTTACTCCCATCCTCATGAAGTGCTTTGAACGGCTAGTCATGCAGCACATTAAGTCTGTCCTACCCCCCTCCCTGGACCTCTTCCAGTTTGCGTATCGGCCCAACCACTCAACCAATGACGCCATCTTCACTGCACTCCACTCAGCACTCACACATCTGGACAAAAAAAGACTCATATGTCCGAATGCTGTTCACAGACTTCAGTTCAGCATTTAACACTATAATCCCCCAACAGCTCACTCAAAAACTGGTCCAGCTGGGGCTCAACACCTCACTGTGTAGCTGGCTGTTGGATTTCCTCACCGGAAGACCACAAGCAGTACGTGTCGGCAGTAACATATCCAGCACCATCATTCTAAACATAATCAGGGGGCCAATTCTAAAAAGGGCTTCCGTTAAGACTTTTGCGGACATGTTTTGGTACAAGCTGTCACCCTATTTTTTTAGTTAGAAGAAACCCATAGGTAAGATATTAGGGTTGTTGTCAAGCTGATTTTTTTTTGTAACTTGTACAAGCAATTTTAGGCCGATTTTGTGGTTTCCTGCGCAAAAAGACTGTAGGTGGAGACAGTGCAAGGCTGCACAAGTTATTGTTTAATGTCAAGGCAGAAATGTAGCCAACAGAAGGCACCCAGGGACCATGTCCATGTGCTCAGTCTGACACAAAAGAAGAGTTTACCGTTTTGATAATGAATAGCTTCCCAATACAAAACATGCATGCATGCATCCAAAGGCATGTAAATATAATCTACAAAACAGGAAAAACAAAACAATGCCAAATAATCTAAAACAATATAGTTGTATATAATGTGGCAAAACTCAATAATAATGATATGAGTACCTGAGTATTCTTGCACCAAGCTGCACAGACACACCCACATGCCCCACTGCAAAATATTCCACCTTTTCGACATTGACACTGCCTGGTACTGCACTGACTTCCACTTTCCTTGCATCCACATATTTTCGGCTCTAAGCACCTGACCAGTTAAGGTTCTTTGGTCAAAAGCTGGGGGACAAGCATTCCATCCTTCATGTGCCAACCACAATTGGTTGGTGAGGGCAACTGTGGATGGGTCACCAGTGACTGTTTCCAAATATTTGTTTGATAGTGGGCCCTCATGAGGTGCAGAGACAAGGCATCCTGAGTTGGTGGCAAAGTATCCACATTGGCTTTCACTTTCCGAAACAGGGCACAGCGAACATCATGGGTTGAAGTGCTGGTTGTTTTTGGATCATACAGTTTGCAGACAAACTGTTCGGCTGAGGATAGAACAGCTGGACTTGGTACTTCATCCTCACCAAAGTTGTGGAGAAGATGAGGGCACTGCTGGAACACTTTCCACGCTGTCCTTTTTCCTATTCCAGTGAACTGACTGGTAGTGTCACATCCAGTAATGGCATGAAAAGCCAACAGACCATCCAGAATATGATTTGAAATTTTAATGTCATGCACTTTAATGTAGCGTGGTATCTTGGCAGTTCCTGCTTTCATCCAAATAGGGGTCTAGTGTCCTGTGCTAAAGATGCACGTTCATTGTAGGTGATGGACCAACAGTTTCTAGCAGTCTCATTTCTAGTGATGCTTACCAATCCTCCAACAACCTTTCTGGTTTTGTTGATATGCTCAAGGCAAAGATCAAATGGCACCTTGTTGAAGCTGTGTTTGGCTAGCCTGGAACAAACCCAGACCTATTAAGATTAAGGGTCTGGCATCGAGCAATGAAAAGGGCCTACCTCGAGGGGCGGCACCAAGCATGCATTTGAAACTCTCACTGCACACAATTGGATAACGCCATGACAGCGGAGCTAACTGATAGATTAAACTTTTGCCGTATCCAGTCGGCAAAACAGCAAAAACGTCCTTCTTGCAAAGGAACGATTCGAGCGAGGTTTTCTGTTCCTCTTTTAAAAGCCAAGTCTAACTCATTGTAGCAGCCAAAGCCGTTTCAAACAATTGGTGTTCATCTGTAGCCATCTTTCAATGTTTACTAAATGATTCCGGACGTTGCTGCGCTGTCGTCATCGGCTTAGCTCGCCTCTGGCCCGCCTACATCACATACACCAATTTGATTGGTTCCCAGAACTGCTAATGTAATGCGTAATTTCAGAGACAATTCAAATTGTGCTCTCATGAGACCTCTGGATTTCCAGGGTAGTGTTTGGCCTCTTTGGCTACAAAATCACCATCAAGGAAGCCCTGGTAGACACATGGTGCTGTCTGTGCCAGATATTCCATGTCTGCTATGAATGCAGCACCCCATCTTGTGTAGTGGATGTAATCATATGCAGCAAACCAGGGCATCATGCTCTTGAAGGCTGACATGTAAAGCTTCCAGTCACCAGATCTCAGTGCCCGTGTGAATGCCAGGAGACTAGACACAAGGTCCATGTATTGTCGCCAGAAGGTAAATGTCATTAGCCAGGTCAAACTCAGCATGGAGATCTTGAACCTCTCCAACTTTCAGAACAAGATCTTCATAGCATGCTGCAGCTGCCTCAATTTCTCCACATTGTATGTGTTCGGAGAGTGTGTCTGCCAACTCAAAGCAACTGTTGTCTATTGTTCTATCATTGTCATCCACCCATTGCAGAAAGGTTGGCCACAGTATTCTCCAAAGTGCTTCAAAGGCAAGTTTGTGTGCATGGGCTACACGGTTCCATCCCTTTCCATTCATGATGTTTTCCCTTGTGGTATTTATTGATTATTATTTTTTAATTATCATTATTGCACATAAATTGGATTATATTGCACATTTGCCCAAAATTACAGTAGGCTAGGTAACATGGAAGAGAATGGAAGCACTTTGGGAAACAAAATCCGCTTTTACCACTTTTAAGAATATAGTGTTAAAATGGACAAAAAATCATTGTCTAAGCTGACAACCTGGCTAGAACACATGTTGAGAGGTTAATATTAATATTGGATAGGTTGTATGCTTGTACCAAAAAGTGCCCTACAAAGTTTTAATATCAGTTTTGGCCCCCTGACTAACACGGGGGCCCCTCAGGGATGTGTGCTGAGCCCGCTCCTTTTCACTCTGCTGACCCACAACTGCACACCGTCACACAGCTCCAACCTCTTCATCAAGTTAGCGGATGACATGACTGTGGTGGGTCTCATTAGCAACAGGGATGAGACAAACTACAGAAGCGAGGTGAGCCGCCTGGCTGCATGGTGCAGAGAGAACAATCTCTCTCTCAATGTGGAAAAGATGAAGGAGATTGTTGTTGACTTTAGGAGAGCGCGTACTCAGCATGCTTCTCTGACCATCAACGGTGTGTCTATGGAGAGAAGTTCCTGGTGTGCATATCACTGAGGATCTCTCCTGGAAGAACAACACCACTGCACTAGCTAAGAAAGCACAGCAGCATCTCTACTTCCTCTGCAAACTAAGAAGAGCAAGAGCACCGGCCCCCATCATGCACACCTTCTACAGAGGCACCATCGAGAGCATCCTGTCGAGCTCCATCACTGTGTGGTTTGGAGCCTGCAATGCGTCCTGCCATAAAACTCTCCAACGCACAGTCAGAGCAGCTGAGAAGATCATTGGTGTCCCTCTCCCCTCCATCCAGGACATAGCACCCGTCTCACCCAAAAAGCCCTGTGCATAGCAGCTGATCCCTCCCACCCTATGAAAAGCTTCTTCAGCCTGCTGCCATCAGAGAGGAGACTGCGGAGTCTCCAGGCCAGGACCAGCAGACTAAAGGACAGCTTCATCCATTGGGCTGTCAGGAAGCTAAACTAAACTAAGCTAAACTCTCTCCCTGCTCTGCCCCCACTCCCCTCACTCCCCTCTTCTGCCCCACAAACTTCCTGAACTGCGACACACACACTCACACTCACACAAACACAACCACCCACCGACCTGCACCAGTCACTTTGTGTAGTATTGGTGCTCTGCTAGCTACCTCTTACTACACACAGACTACCTCTAAAAACTTACTGTTATAACTGTCACTTTATACACTTATAAGCTCCTTTTGCATTTGCACTACTCTGTCTGGTTTGCACTCTCTGTCATATGCTCTTAATTGTATATCTTATGTATTCCTTCATTTTTATACATTATATGTATAATTGTATTTATTTGCCTGTTTAAATTTCTACCTTTTGTATTTAATGTTATGTGTATGCACCTGGAGTCTGAGAGTAACGCAATTTCAATTCTCTGTATGTCCAGTACATATGGCAGAAATTGACAATAAAGTTGACTTTGACTTTGATAGTGGAATGTGCAATATTGCAATAGGTTAGCCAGCTAGCAAGGTCAGCTGTGAGCTTTTAAGTTCTAACAATAACAACATTAATGCTAGTAATATAATGTTGATAAGTCATATGTTAATGGTATCTGTATTATGGATAAAATCACATTTTAATGGCAATGCAACTTTTGATTAGATATGAATACAGGGAACAGTATATCAGTGAGAACCACCGTAATTAAACATAAATGTTAAATGATAACCATAAGTCCTATTACAAACAACACCAACCTCTGAAAACCTCTGAAAGAAATATCCTATTCAAACTGTGAAATATACAATTCCACAAAGCTCTGATTTCATATGGGGGTCACAATCTAACAGACTGTAAGTAATAATTATTGAAGTAATGTTTAGTTTAGTTCACAAAAATGGTTTTACAACACCTGTATCTGAATATTAGCAAGTGTACTGACATTACTGTGTCCAAATGCTGTAAACTAAACTGCGGACTGGAAGCTCTGGAGGCTACAAATTGATTTGAATTGTGTTCCGTTTCTCCAGAAGCAGAGATTGAATCGTGTTGTCCCGCTACTCCACATGTGCGCGCGCAGAAGCGGAAGCTCAAGCGTCATCAGTGAGAGTTTGAGAATCTCTGGCGCCTCCTGCTGGACACTCGCCGTATTTCTCATTCTCTAACTTTAACGTTTCATTTGCACTTCATTATTTCATCTGCACGGTATTTACACGGAACTTCAGAAGCTATGAAACACGCTCTTGTATAGAGGAAGCAAAAATCGTAATAGTTTAACACTGTACGGATAAATTATTTGCATAAACAGTGAAAGAACGAAGAGATAAGAAGGCAGGTCATGTATTTGTTATTGGTTTTACATTACATATGATTTAAAAACAGCTTTACAATGGGTATCAATTGTCAGAAATTATGCTTTAATGAATTTAGCAATAACGTAAAGCTCTACATAGAGACCCAATTTGTTTTGCTGTATTGTTTTCAACCTAAGTTAGTAACTCAATATGTTTCTTATGTATCTGAAATAATACAAAGTTGGGTTTTCCTTTAGCCCAGCTCTGGTTTTGTAGATGGAATTTTCTTCATAAAGATGAACAGCAAACAAAAAAGGCTCACATCTGGTGGTAATCTTTGTCTATTAAAATAAAATAAAAAGTATATTTCCTTCAGAAGAATAAACTTTCATGCATTTGCAGAGGAGGCTTCTAATTTGATCCAAAACATTCTGATATAAATGCAGTTATAAGAATAAATAAATAAAAAATAAAAACTTTTTTTTTCCTGAACCCCACATGACATCAGCACAAAACCTAAGCAAGATTGTTTTAACATTTTACACCAGATGAATTTTATTTGCTTATGTGATATTTTTAGGCAGCAATCGTGCATATTTCCACTCAAATTTTGCTATTATTGTATTTATATTTCCCCTGAATAACTAATTACTCCAACACACCTCTCAACATAACAAAATCCAAATCCAAATCAAAAGATTTATCCTCACCTTTAGATCAGGTCCAGCACTTGAAGCTCGAGTGAATAAGTGTTCAAGTTTTTAAAAAAAAAAGAGCTGAAGAAAGTTATTTACTCAGAGACTTTGTTTGGAGAGGATTAAACACATCAACAACAACAAAAAAGGTAGAATAAAATAAAAAGTCAAGTGTGAAAACACAACCTTGCTTTTCAGCTCTGCATCAAGCCTTGGTTGCAAAGCAGAGGACACACAACATTTAACGCCTATTTCTAGCAAAGTGAGACACATGTATAACAGCATCCTCTTCCTTTAACTGTCACTAAACCACAGTAAACAAATGTCTGCTCCTGTTTTCGCCTCAACAGGAAGTCTGTTAGATTGTGCTGGGGGCCCTAAAGCTACTATAAGGGCATAAACTCAGAAGATACAGTTGAAGAAGGTCACTAGAAATGGCATCAAATACTGATCTTTGGATCTTTCTATTCATCAATCCTGAAAAATAAATAAATAAATCAACTGATCTCGCTTGGAAGCAAGTGAGCAGGCAAATTAGAAATGTATACTGATGATTTATTTGTCCAAGGGATTCAAAAAGACTGGGACCTAGGGGGAAAAAAAAGAAAGAAAAAAAATGAAAAAGGAATGCCGCAAAAAGACACCAGACAGCGCCGAAGATGGACAGCTGGACGAAGAGCATCAGAAAATACTCTTTAAACTGAGAGATATGATTCGACTGATTAGAAGACAAGAAGGTATTAAGAAAATAATAATGAATCCGCTGAGTCTAAATACCGCTCAAAATCCTCCAAATCAACCACAACACATTTGATATAACCCAACAAGCTCAGTTTATTTCAAGGAAATCAGCCTCATCTGTTGTATTGGGTGTGTGTTCAGCTGATCAGTGGATTTCTCAGCGGTGTCCTCGTCTGCTCAGTCAGATCTGGACCACTTGGGTCTCGATTGAAAATATTATAGGTTTCCAGGTTCAGATAACAGGTTATAAAAATTATTCACTCAGAGTCTTGATTTAAAAGAGGAGGAGTATTCGAATCACCATCTGAGATGGTTTCAGTTTATTAAACCAAAAACTCATGAGCAACACACAAAATAACAGTGAGAAAGTCTTCACCCGAGAAATGGCAATCGCTTAAACTTTACCAGACCAGTTTATAGTCTGAATACAAATAAGTCCCCCTCCCTCCATAAACAGGTTCCAGACACATAGCCATATGAGATAAGCATACATACACTTGACTTCCTATGTAAGCAGGGGCCTCTCGTTACCATAGCAACGCTGGGTACAGGAAATGTCCCTGCCCCTATGGCATCAGTCTTCAAATAGCAAGCAAAACTAGCTTTTCTTAAATGCACCACTTCTATTATCATAAGTAAATCACACAATATAAATGCAGGTAAAACAATCGTTTCATTAACAGTTCCATTCTGTAATCTGGTTACAAAATGCATCTCCTGTTGGGGAAGCACAATGAACTCTTCATCTTTAAAACATGATCGATAGCACGTACACTTATATTTTTAACATTTCATGTCATCTCATAAGAGGAACTCAGGTCTCCTCCCTTTGATAACATCAAAACAGGTTCAAACTTGTCACAGGCAACGGAAGAAGTTTGTAATCTCAATTCAGAATGAAAGTTATCTTTTTTTTTAACAGTTTCATTATTCTTTGAGCTTTTTTACCAAATTCACCTGCAGTGTCTCACTTTAATCTCAGTGTATTATGTTTATTTTCCGCTCAGCTCCGAAAAAAAAGTGTTGTTTGGAGGCTTAAAAGGGGAAACCAGAAAACTATATGCTAATGCATATGCCTAGCTCATTTAACTAGAGGTTGTTATTGATATTAAAATGGACATAGATATGCTTGCTTTAGAGAACTTTTGATATTGTGATCAAAGGCACACATACTGTGTGCTTGGCTTGGTGTGGTATGTGTGTAGAGACCCAAGACTATATAACGCTTTGCTTGGACCATGTTTATTTGCCACACCTCATGACTTTCTCGCTGCTATTTTGATTTATTGCTCATGAGTTATTGCTTTAATAAACCAAACCATGTCAAATGGTGATTCATTTAAACCTCTCTTAAAATAAGACTCTTGAATGATTATTAATTATCTGAAGCCTGAATGTAAGCATTTGCCCACTCAAGAGAAATGAACATTCAATTCATTTGCATGCTCCCTTAAAACTTAAAACTCCCATAAAACAAATGACATCTGTGTCATTGTGCTGTGTGATAAAACTGCACCGAGTGGCTGTGTTCGAAACTGCATACTTCCATACTATATAGAAGGCAAAAAGCAGTAGGAGAATGAATAAGTATTAAATCGTCGGTAATCATAAAAGTGTAGGCGAGAATTAGTAGGCTAGTGCACTAAAACGAGATTCGGACGAACGTATACTTAATTTGTGTTCGAATATGCCTACTTGCCTACTATATAGTAGGAAAAATTAGTATGTGAAGAATGAAGTACGTTCGAAACCTCAGTATTCAAAAAAGAGCAGGCGAGAAATCCCCGGATGTCCTACTGCTTCAGCCCTGATTCTGAATTGTTCATCCGATGGACACTTTTCTATCCCAGAAGCCCACGGGAGATCAATACGTCATAAAGAAGAAGAGGAAGAGGATTTGTCATAATCAAATGTTTCAAATAAAAAAAATGGACGCGGGTGTTTTCAAATGTGAGTATTAGAAAACAATAACACCGTTCTTTCTGTTTGTTGAGATTCTGTAAACTTAAAGACGCTTTTTTTTTTTTTTGTATAGCTAACAGGGAAGCTCTAGTAAGCACACGTACGTCTCTAAAGTAAATATACATGTATGATACTATATATACACATGTATGATACTAAAGACGATTACCAAATGTATACTTAACATCTGACAGGAAAATCTAAGATAAGTTTTGCAGATGAGCACATGTAAGTGATGTATGTGTGCTATTATGCAGTTAGCATCACTGCTTACATTTGATGTTACTGTGAGTAAAGTAAATACATTTACATAAAGAAATTAGATAACATAAATTATGCAGCTGATCCACAATTCTTGTTTGCCCAGCCCTGAGCAGTTTCAAACGCCTGATGCCAGTCTGACTGGTCTATTCTATCCTTTAATTCTGTCAAAGTAATCTCAACCAGCGTCTCATAATGTTCTTCAAGAATCTGTTGAGTAGTATAAGCCCATTTTTTGCATTGCCCTCAATGAGATCTTTTGTCCTTTCATTAGGCATTTGAAAGTGACAGGGCTGTTATTTGTCACTTTTGTGGTGACTTTCTCATGATTATGGATGAATCTGATTAAGTCATACATCAACTTGGGAGCTGCTCTCAGTCTAGGAGGTGCAGGGATGTAATCGTTTCTAGGTTTTTGGTGGCCCTTGCTGTCCTTGTGATCTTGGGATCAGGGATTTTCACTCCTTCGGAGTTGGATGTTCATTGGAGACACACACAGGTCACACACCTTCACACTTAGTTTGAAAACATTTAGTGAATTTAATAAACACTTGAAAACACACAGTTGGACTATCCTAACAACAAACACAGTCATTACCCTCCTGCTTCTGTTACTACATTCCCCAAAACACTTCCTACAACACTTATTTACATGATTACTATTTTTTTCCCACGGTATATAATTCATTAGTATATTTAAAAAGTAACTTTAAAACAGTTTAAAAGTATCAGCCAATGAGTGAGTGGTGGCGACGGCCAACGCCCCCCTCCCTTGCTTAAAACGGAGGGCGTTGACACTTTGTATCATCATTTGCTCTTTGGTATTGCTCTATACAACAGTGAATACAAGCTTGATACTTTTTGATTTTTCAATTTAACGACGTTCTCTGTCTCTTTTTTCCTGAAGAAGATGCAGAAAGCTACGAAACGTCACACTTTGAGTACAGATAGCGTCGTAAGAAAGAAAGAAAGAAATTCATAAGTTTGAATGAGTTGAAGTGATATGGCGAGATACAAAGATGATTGCATACCAATCAACACTTACAGACGAAATACGAGTTTCACGTTAGTTCCAACTGATGAAGAACAGTATTTTCGCTCTGCAAACATCAACACACACTCTCAAGCACAGAGTTGGCATCGAGAGCATGGTAGAGAGGTGGATTTTGATCTCCCAAGGAATAATTACAGCCATCCTTACTGCTCAGATGATTCTCCAGCTCACACAACAGTCCGTTTCCAGACTAACACACGTGATCGCTACATAAATAATGACGATCCAGGTGAGTGTCATTATTCTAATTATCCATATCTTTGTAGACAATTTTAATTTAGGTCTAAATCTCTCCCTAACCTCCCATTTAGACCAGCTGGTCTATGGGAAACCAACATAAAGAACAAAAATACAGAAAACTATTTTCTGCCTAACCAAAACAATTACTTTCCACCTGTTGACTCATTTATTAACACACGATACAACCCAAAACAAAGAACATAAAGACAGTTAACACAAAATGAAATGTCCAACAACACTCTGGCCAGAATGGCTCCCAATAACATAGACTGGGCAGGACAAACACAAACCAATTTCGAACCAGATACTCCTCCTTTTAGAAAAAAAAAATAACAGAACGAGTCACAGAAACAAAAGAAAAGTGGAAAGATTACATAAAGAATGTTTTATTTGTCCATTAGTACTGTTGATCAATTGAGAAACATTTTAGTTGGATAAAAAGCAATTTATCACATCAGTAACTAACTCAACATGTGAATGTAGTATTGAGATACATCACTAAGGGAATCTATTTGAATGTTACAGGGACGGATGAGCAGACGCATGCACTTATCCAGTGGAGAATGGCTAATGAAGCCCTCTCCGAAAAGAGAAATTCTGCCATCAAATGCTTTGAGTAAGTATACAACAGAAATGAATAAAACATGTTTTTTTAAATTTAAGCTGTAGTTTATTTTAACTATTGGAATTTCAAATAGTTATTACGGCACTTTCCTGATTCTTGATTTTGTGCCTTTGCTGCATAGCTTTTGTGGTGGAGCAGGGCCTGCAAGGCAAGGTCACGACTTCATTCATTAAAAAAAAAAGTGAAAACTTGAAACAAAAATATAAAGTCAGATCAGAAATCAATTCGCATTGTGCTGTTAAACTGACTGTTTTTGCATTATGTTTATGCAATTTTGTAGGAACTGAAATGTCCAGCAACCGGCGTGAGCACTGAGGATGGAGAACCCACAGCAGCATCATGAAAGTGTGGCCTCTTCATCCTCAGTGATGCCAGCGCCTGTGAGAAAAAAAGAAAAAGGGATCCTCCCGATCTGATGAGGGAGATGGAGGAACGGCAAACGAAGAGAGAGTGGGAAGCAGCTGAGAGGGAGGAAAGAAGATGGGGAGAAATGGAGGAGAATGAAGACCAGAGGGAATGAGAGGGAAGAGATGAGAAAGAGATCTATCTATCTATCTATCTATCTATCTATCTATCTATCTATTGTTACGTCCCAGGGCGTAATTATTTCTTATTTATTTTGTTCTTAAAGTTGTGTAGTTTTATTGCAACTGATACCATGTGTTTTGTTTTTCTCCCTCTCTTCTCCCTCTACCTACCAGCAGAGCTTGATGAAGATCAGCTGGTCCTAATTGCCATCAGCTACTGGCTCGCTCTGATTGGCTGCTGGAAGGAGAGCTGGTGGATAAAGCTGGAAGTTTTGAGTGGAGAAACCCCTTCTTTCTTTTTCCTTAGCCTTCAATGTCTTCTGAGGCTGTTCTCTCCTGTCCCAGACAATTTGCATGTGCTGTTGTGCTAATGCTAGTTGTTGTTGTTTTGACATAGTTGTTAGTGTACAACTTGGACAGAAGTTATTTGGTTTAGTCCAAGCTTTTTGTTTAAAAGTTAACCCCCTAGCAATTGTGAAACTGAGGAGCAGTAGGGAGGTGGATGCCATTTTCTTTTTGTCCATGTTTTCTCCTGTTTTTGTCTAGAAAGGGAGTAAGGTAAGACTTTTGTTGTTTATTTTAAATTTTGTTTTGTAAAGCTTAGGAAGTACTTATCCCTTAAGTTAGACCTCTTATGTTTGTTGTTTTGGCCTGGTCCCCTCCTGAAGCTATTTTTGCTCCCCCTCTTTGTACCTTTTTTTTTTTTTTTTTTTTTGCATTTGTCCAAATAAATATAATTGAGTGTTAACAAATACTGTGTGATTCTTGTAGAGCGCTGGAACAGGAGAAAATAGTTCTTTTTAAAGCATTAAAAGTTCTTTTGAGCTTTCACCATTAATTTTTTTTAGTTACTACCTCCCTGACCCTAGATAGGGGAGGTATGTAACACTATCTATCTATCGATATGCATACAGTACTGTGCAAAAATCATAGGCCACTACTTGCATTTTTGTTTTAGAAATCCTTTAATGAACATCCATATTTATTTGTTAGTCTCTGAAAGATTCATATTTTTTTTAAATGGATTTATGCTGCCCTCCAAAGGCAAAGCGCAGTAACTACACATTTGGTCAAAATTGAGTTGCTAAAAATGGACTTTGTGACAACTGTTTTGTCTTGTGGCAAAGTCTCCTGGTTCCCTGCCGGGAACTCAGCTGCGTCATTCAACGCTATGGGGAACGCCATTGGCGAGCCTATCTCTGAACGTAGTCTACCAACCAATCAGATGACGGGAGTGACATCGACCGGGAAGTATAAAGCACGTGCGTTTCAAGCCGGCTTCAACTTTTGTTATTCAGCAAAGCGCTCTCTGTTTGTCTGTTACATGTCCACTGTTTTTTGTGCCAATTGCACAGCTTTATTTTGAGTAGACATGTCAACCAAAGGGGGAAAGAATTTTACTTAAAATCGGTTGAGCAGCCTCACCGAGCGTGTGTTCCTCCCTGCCAACGCTTCATTGTTGGTGGGGGTACACACGTTCTGTGTGTGGTCTGCTTGGGTGCTGTCCGCAGTGTGAAAACCTTCCACTGTGGGTGCTTCGCTTCCGGGGGGATCTCTTTGAGGACTCGTGGGGTTCGCAGCTCGATCTGTTAGAGGGAATGGAGACGGGTGATTCCGTATCTCCCTCCTCAGCTAACAGATCGGATGACCAGCTCCTGGATGAGGAAGCCCGTGCTGCGGTTCCTTCCTACTAGGAAGAGGTCTCAGCGCTTCTATCTTCCACCGAGGAGGTTGATGTGGAGAGTGTTGACGAAAGTACACAACTGCTCCCCCAGTCCCCACAGAATGAGGAGCTTTTGGAAGTGGTGACACAGGCAGTTGAAAAACTAAATATCAACTGTCCCGAACAATATCCTAATGAGCCGCAGTGAAGCAAGCTAGATGAGCGCTTCCTGCAGACAAAGTCACCATTCCAAAGAAAGAGCCTTCCATTTTTCCCTGACCTCCACACTGAGGTGTCGAGGTCATGGGGAAAACCGTTTTCAGCCTGCCTCTTCGTCCCTTCTTCTGACTATTATGGAAATGTTGGGGGGTTAGAAGAGAGTGGTTATAAGATGATGCCACAGGTTGAACAGACGCTTGCGGGCTATCTGTCACCTGGTCTGGCATCATCGCTGAAGGCTCCGTCCTTGCCCTCCAGGCCTCTTAAAATTACATCGGACTTGTTGAGCAAGGGGTACACGGCAGCAGGTCAGGCCGGAGCATGCTTGCATACCATGTCAATCTTGCAAGCATACCAGGCCGACCTGCTGATGGAGTTAGATGATGGTCAGGAGGTCATTCCGGCATAGAGCCAACGGTCGCCGACGCATCAAAAAAAATCCTCCCCGCTGGACCCATCATTGCTGGCTGCATTCTGTCACATTCGAAAAGGAGGAGATCTGGGTCCAGGTGCAGGTAAGGAGTTTTAATGTAAATAAACAAACAAAAGGCCAACACGGCACAACACAACTAGAATATAAAACAAAATAAACAGAACTGAAACACAGTCAAGAACAGAATCAGGAACACAGAGAAACACACACAAAGACAATGCAGCCAGAATGAGCAGTGAGACATGAGAGTTCTTATAGACCAGATAATAGTGAGCAGGTGTGAGTGTAATCAGTGCTAATGACAAGACAGGAGTGAACAATCAGGGAAGTGCAGTGCAAGGGGAACAGCGACCTCGGGTGGAAAGGGGAAAGGGAAAGGGGGTGAAGTGAGGCCAAGTATGGTGACCCATACAAGGAATTTGCTCTGCATTTAACCCATCCAAGTGCACACACACACACACCGTGAACACACACCCGGAGCAGTGGGCAGCCATTGCTGCGGCGCCCGGGGAGCAATTGGGGGATCGGTGCCTTGCTCAAGGGACTCACCTCAGTCGTGGTATAGAGGGTGGAGTGCTGTACATTCACTCCCCCCACCTACAATCCCTGCCGGACCTGAGACTCGAACCTGCAACCTTTGGGTTACAAGTCCGACTCTCTAACCATTAGGCCACGGCTGCCCCGAGGGAAACCCCACAGCCCAGATCATGACACAAGTATAGTTCAGAGAACACACATAAGAAAAGGTATACCTGTAGTTAAGGTGGACCTTTTGAGTCTTCGTAGCGCTAAGAGACAACGTTATTGGAGAACGTAGCCCTGAACGTTAAGTAAAGAGATCGAAATGAAGAGGGAAATTTATATAAACTAACATATAAATATAGCTAGTAATAATAGGCTATTAATAATAATAATAATAATAATAATAATAATAATAATAATTACGGGGAAAATATGACCAGTTAATGCACTAAGACTGTGGGAAGAATTGTCCTGAACAACTCAACATATTCAATCATGTATTAACTTCTATAATAATTAAAATATTTCTTAATTCACAATAAAATATTAACAATTCCATCTCTGATATGGTCAGGTTTGTTTACACATTAAACTCGTGGCCACAAGATTTTATTTTATTTTTTAAATCTTAGGGTTCATTCATTTGAAGGTATTTTAGGTAATTGGGCTGTTTTTTCCAGGAGAAAAAAAGTGCACTAAAATGCAATTTAAGTACACTTAGTGCACTTCCATAATGTACTTAAAGTGCTATATTTTCATGTACTAAATTTGTACTTAATATACTAAAGTTATTTTTAAGATAAAAGATCATCTAAGTGTTCTCAACTGTGCTATTTTGAGACACCATGAAGATGAACCAAAGTGTGCTTTTAACATACTGTCAGCATCTGAATCATATATTATAAAACCTTTGAATATATTAATTATACATATAAAAATACACTTATTAATTATTTAAAATATATGAATATTATAAATATATACAGTGTATTTATAATGTATTGCCCACATATTTTTACACATAAATAGTTTATTTGAAATCAATTGTAACTACACTAATTTTACCTGATATGTTAATGGTGTCTTTAAATACTAGTCAAGTACTACTAGTAATAATAGTACAATACTAGTAATTAGTAGCACTTTATTCCTCATTAAAAATATTTGGTGCAACACACATAAAACACTCATTTATATGTCTATACTTAAAATAACTATAAATGTAGTATTAATTAGTATATTAAGTCTTACTTAAGCAGCGCATTTGGGAAAATGTAATTTTAATGATTACATTACTATATATTTTAAATAAAATCAATTGAATTTAAACTTAGGGTAACGATCTACAAGTGTACTAACATTGAACTAATTTTTAAAGCATTCAAAACACACATACAGAAATACACTAATGAAACTGTATACTTTTGCAGCAGTTCACTTTGTTGCTACAGACTAGTATGTACTAAAATCTATTTAAATGTCAGTTGTATTTAATATTCTTTTACAATTGCACTAAAGTACTACAAAAATAAAAGTATACTTTATCTAGTGTATTTATAGTGTATCATTTTTACAATTTTATTTAGCACCAAATATAAGAATGCACTACTAATGTACGTTCTTGTATTTAAGTATTTCTTAGTGCACTCAAGCACACTTTTTTTTTTCACGTGGGTTGTCACAGAGACCTGGCAACTCTGCTCTGAAGACCTGGCAACCCTATTCTCAGGAGTAAGAGGACGAGTAACAAGGTGGGTCTGTTGCTCTTGATTTATTTGAAGTAGTATAGCAATGCATGTGTTGAAGAATAAGGTTAATAAGGTTAAAATTTGATTTATACTGTCATCCGTGACACAGCATACACTGTATATTTTAGGAGTTTATTTTATCAGGATGTTAGTCTGTATAAAGTTTCTCTATCTGCATGAGTTCTGCTGGTAACACTTCAGTTAAAAACATTAGTTAACATGAATTAATAATGAACTGCACTTATACAGTATTTAATGTTTGTTTATTAAAATCTTGTTAACATTAGTTACTGCAGTGTGAACTAACATTAACAAGGAATTAGCAACTGTGTTTTCGTAAACTAACGTTAATGAAGATTAGTAAATACAGTATCAAATGTATTGCTCGTGGTACATTAACTAATGTTTAATTGATTAATTAACCTTATTGTAAAGTGTTACCGTTTTGCTTTTCCTAGCTTGTGTCAACCATTACATTAATTATCTACACCGCTGCGATAAACTACGTCCACAAAACATTTTAGCAATTAATATAGTAACTAAAGTCATAAAAGCGAGGGTTAACGTCATTCATCTGACAAACAAACTGTACTCCTTATATGCGCCAGAAGCAGAAGTAAATGGGTCTTTCGTGTCATTGAGTAACAATTCTGTATTCACTGATATCCATTTATTTGCTTAATTTAGTTGGCTGGTTTAAGCCTGACAGAGCTGTTAGTGTCAGATGATATTAGTTTAAAAAATCATCGTATACTGGTTTTAGCTGTTCATTTCTCGACAGGATCACCGCGTATTTGCTGAGTAATGCTCTTTCCCCTTTTGGATTCAAACATCTGGTGTCATTTAAATGTACAAAGGAGATGAAAATTTGCTAGACTCTCTTTACTGAGACACAAGGACCCATTACCAATCCTGCTGTGCTCCAGTAACATGTTTATGACAGGCAATTTTCCTATTCGTTGAACATTATCACTAACAATATTTGAGTTTAATTGAATAAGGCCGTTTGCGAGTCCAACTGAAGGAAGATTACAGTGGGAGCTTATCACTGTGTATTCAATGGCATTGTAAAATCCCACAGTTATTGTGAACGTTAATAACTTAAAACGATATCTGAATAAGTC
The DNA here is from genome assembly GCF_049309525.1 of Garra rufa. Classification (NCBI taxonomy): domain Eukaryota; kingdom Metazoa; phylum Chordata; class Actinopteri; order Cypriniformes; family Cyprinidae; genus Garra; species Garra rufa. Next base: position 3,635,162 of record NC_133361.1, read on the forward strand.
TAGCTTTTTTTTCTGTTGTATTTAGGCCCACTGAATTCTAAAACGATTCAATCCATGTTCAACGGAAGATCAATCCATGATCAGTGAACTAGTTAGTAATAACTTAGCTAGTAATGCATGACTTTCTAAACTTTGGTCATTTAAAATATCATCTAATATCGCCAATAATTGTTTGTTAGAATTGGTAAGAGTACATCCCTAAGTATTACTCATGAATATTAGATTTTAATTTAAATAACTTTCTCACATTTTAAATAGAACTAAATTAACACATCAAATGCAAATAAATTACTGAAGCACACAAAAACCTTCAAGAAACAAACTGCATTTCCCTGACTGTGATTTTAAGATGCCAACCTCTGGCAAAGATTGAAAAGCTGAAATGTGTCTGTATAAAAATGTCCTTTGGAAAACTCTTGGAGGCCTGTGAGGTTGGTAGAGTACCCAAAATCTGTACTCAAGTAAAAGTAAAAGTACTTATGAAGAATGTACTCAAGTAAGAGTAAAAGTAACAATTTTAATAGTTACTTGAGTAAGAGTAAAAAAGTATCCGATGGAAAAAAAGTACTCAAGCAGCTAGTTACTAGTTACTTCTGATCTGATTGACATCAAACTATTTAGAAAGCTTCCACACACCTCTCCTGTATATGTATATATATATATACAGAGCTCACAAATTTTCTAAATCTTTGGTAGCCCTTCGGGCAGGTTCTCTTCAAATTTTAGTAGCAACTAAAAAATAACCATTTTTTTTAAATATAGAAAATCAGATAGGTGTCTAATCAAAAATGTTTTTAATACACAAATATAAACAAGTATCATGGAAGGAATTTTGTTTCATTATATTTATTTCATTTAGTGTATCTGCAGAATTTTTAAGGATTAATTTAAAGCAATTCATGACCCTTTTTAAGATCTGCACAAGTAAAATAAACAGTAATGGGATTGGACAATATAAAGTAGAAAATTAAGCCATAAAATGGCATAATTTATAAATCCAGATACAGTTTCACACAAAAACTAAATACCTTACACTATAGCATTTCATCCTTTATACCATTAAAAGGGATACATAATTGAGTCTATAATTTATTATATTTATTTAAAACATAAATATTACTGTACTTGTTTAGATTTTTAGAAGGCGCCTTAACTTTTTACATTTTCAACTCTGTGTTTGCTGCATAAAAACATGGGTCGATAATTTGTCGAGCTGAAAAAATAAAAATGTATTGGAAATGAAAAATTGATTGGCTGTCACGAGGGGGTGCTTTAGGGCCGCTGAAATATTAGGGTTTCCATAGTAACAGCTGTACACAAAGCCGAATTAACGCAGATTTATCAGACAAGAAATGAAAATGGACAGTCGGCTCCCTTCAGATACGTTCATATAAAGTCAGTAACGGAGGAACGCCATCAAATGTAGCGAAGTAAAAGTAAAGTTTTATTCAGTATAAATGTACTTGAGTAAGAGTAAAAGTACCTATCTTTAAATATACTCTAAAAGTACTAGTTACCCCAAAAATTTACTCAAGTAAATGTAACGAAGTAAATGTAATTCGTTACTACCCACCTCTGAGTAGTGATCAAACTATAGAAATGCTCTCCTGCTGTCAACGTGATCATTTATCATTACATTGCTCAAACACATTAATACACATTGCTGGGGTCATTTGGTTAGGTATTATGTTTTGCTGTATTTTTGTTGTTGTTGTTTTTTAAACAGATACACTTGCTGTCTATAAAAGACCTGATGGAGATCACAATGTTACCTATTCCAAAGGCCATGCTGGTTTTGGGGCTTGCAATTTTGAGTTTAACCATAAACTCCACCATCCCTACGGGTGAGATACACCAGTGCGCGCACGCGCGCACACACACACACACACACACACACACACACACACACACACACACACACACACACACACACACACACACACACACACACACACACACACACACACACACACACACACACACACACACACACACACACACACACATATCTAGAGTGAAGAACACTACTATAATGATTGTGTGAGAACTCTGAGCTAAAAGGCACTATTTGTAAATTCGCTCACAATCTACAAAGTATGTTTTATTCATCCATGAAATCGGATATACAGATTTCTTCAATGTACACATTAAATACAGAATTACTAGTTAATAAACTGCTGCACTGTAAAAAATTCACCCGTATATTTACAGTAAAATACTGGCAGCTGTGGTTCCAGCCCTTTACCGTAATTTTACGGTTTCAACAATGCTGTAATTTCACAGTAAAGTACTGCAGCTGTGGTTACAACCCTTTACCGTAATTTTACGGTTTCAACAATGCTGTAATTTTACAGTAAAATACTGGCAGCTGTGGTTCCAGCCCTTTACCGTAATTTTACGGTTTCAACAATGCTGTAATTTTACAGTAAAATACTGGCAGCTGTGGTTCCAGCCATTTACCGTAATTCTACAGTTTTAAATTTTACAGCTCTGCTTTAATTTCACTAAGTACTGGCAGTAAAGGTTCCAGCTATAATTTATAAAAAAGTTTTAATATAAATACTGTTTTCTATTTACTCTATTGTCCGATATCTATTAACATCCCTATATGTAGCATAATGTATAAAGACTATCTAAACAGACATTTTACTCAATGGAATAAATGAAGAAAATAGATTATGGTACAGTATTGTTTGCCATTTATTTAAAACATCTAACAGGTTAACAAATATATTAACAGTTGGGGGTGGGGGGGTCACAAAAAAAGGAACCAGTAGGCAAAAAGAAGAAACCTTATTAAGAGGGAAGTCCGGATTTGAGAGGACAAGAGAACCATGTGGTGAAAAAAAAACGTACGAAAAGGCAAAAAACAGCCAACACGTCCCACATCAGCTTTTGATCTGTTCTCAGAGGAAATCCAAATCTGAGAGGAAAGAAAAAAAAAAAAATCTTAGTGGTAAAATAAATCATGTCAAAAACTAGTAATCACATAGTCTACGAAGACTTTTAAAAGAGACATAAAATGATCTTATTATCGTACATAACTAATGTGTGTTACAGCATAGATGAAAAAAATAAAAAACATAATCTTGACAGAAAGATTATGGGGTTAAGACAAGATGAGAAAGTTTAGCTGTGTGTAACAAATCAAACAAGGTACTAATGAACAACCATCACAAAACAAAAACATTTACACTGCACTGGCTAATGGGATGTGTTTAGTAAAGTCATGAAAGATTATAATTGTTTGTCTATACATGTGACTGATGAAGACATTTTATGACAAATAATGCATAAAATCATGCAATTCCAAAGGGTTCAGATACTTTCACTGAATATGAATGCAGTTAAGATGTGTTGATTCTTTTATGAAGCTGCACAAATGTGAGTGTCAGTGGGCATTTAAGTTTAGTTACCTAGACGAAGTTCCATTCGAAATCGATGAAGTTCTTCAGGAGAGAAGCAACTTTGGGATTGACAGTGGTAGACTTCTTCCTGACAAGTTTTCCAGTCTTCTTTGAAACCACCTTGCCTCTGCAAACAACACGACTCTCTAGGGTAACCATCCAGCGTTCAGTGCAGTTCTCTGCCCTCCCTGAAATGAATTTAATTTTTTTTTTCAAATTATACACAACACTTAAAATAAGTTTACACAATATTCTTAATTTTCTGATTATTTAGGAGTGTATTACTTTTTCTTTGTCAGAACACTGCGGCGAGTGGGACGAATTTGAGGGACGTGAGAGAATGGCGCAAATACTGTTCATCATCAGCGTGATTACTGATGAGTGACACCTGCACAACGCACCGGTATAAAAGCATAAAAGGAGTAGCAACGACAGTGGAGATCAAAAGAGGAATAGGCCTGATTTTATGTTGGGTTTTGTTTCTGTTTTATGTGGCCAGCAGTCGTCCGTGAGGGGCTGCTGGCTTATACTTTATTTTTTTTATTGGTTTATTTATTAAAATAATTTAATGTTTGCTGCTTCCCGCCTCCTTCCCATAACAAAACCCAACATAAAATCAGGCCTGTTCCTCTCTCGATCTTCATTGTCGTCGCTCCTCCTTTTATGCTTCCGCTACTCTGTGAGAGATACAAGACTGTGTCACGCAGGTGTCACTCATCATCATCATCAGTAATCACACCACCGGACTTGCGGTGTTCTCTCATGTCCCTTGACCTCGTCCTGCTCGCCACATACACAAATAAATACATGGCGTGCCTGTGAAACTCACCAAAGATTAGGGCTCAGTAAAACATCAAGTAGATGATTCCTAGAAAAAAGAAGAAAAAATTAATATTTCGTCATCTTAAACCAAGCAAAGAAATTCGACGTCGAGCACGGAGAACATTCAGCTGAGTGTAAGGCCTCAGCTGTTGAGAACTGTCAATCTACAAAACGTGTTTCGCGCCGAAAAATCGAGAATATCCGCCTCGTCTTTCAAAAAGAACCTCTTTGACTTTTTAATACTATGTAAGTTACTTGTGGATTTCACAAAACACGCAGGTAACATCCTAACCGCAGCACTAAATCGAAAAAATATACATAAATATCTATTTTGCTTTGGGAATTTTAACAGATTTACATTATTTTCATGGAAACTAAACAAATTGACCACTAAATTTTAATTATTATAATGGATCTGGATATTTAGAGTAGTTTTGTAACGATTCTCCATTTTACGTGCACGAGATTATGTGAATAACGTTACCATTAATGCATCTTGTAAGATTCGCATCATGTAACATTACTGAATCAGAAATTCATGTAAATCGAGTTAAGGGTTACTACAAATGAAAGCCAAACTAATTTCTAAATGGTAACTTAACTTTAATCAAGCAAATAGTTCGCCGTGATAATCGGAGCTCAGAGAACATTCATTAGCAGGCGAAATGCCTCGACCGTTGAGAGCTCTGACAAAACTCGATTCGAGCACAGTCAAAAATACCTCGTGAAAAAGGCGATTGTACAGGTTGGGAGCAACATAACAGACTAAACAGTAAAGATATAAACTTACCTTGAACAGTGTCCTTCTTTAAGACCATTGATGAATGTTGCGAACTGCTTTCTGTTCGAAAATAGACTGCATAGTGCGTTGAAGATGCCCCGCCCCCACGTGCTATTTTTTACAGCCCAATACTGCTTTTTTAAAGAAACAAATGGGTTTACACATAAATGCTGTAAATTTACGACAAGTAATTAATTTATGGAACATGGACTGTAAATTTACAGAATTAAACTGTTTATTGAAATAACAGTATTTTACTGTTGGAAATTGGCTGTATTTTTACAGCAATTTTTAACAGTGTAGAGACCTGTGCGTGACAGATTTTTCAGTCTGCAAAGAAATATATGTTATCTCGTCCCACTCCCGCCCGTGAGATTCATGTTTTGTCCCTCTCCCGCCCGCAAAAGCCTGTATTGAAGTTACCTATACAGATTTTTTGAGTACATCGATCTTATTCTTAACAGAAAAGCAAGCATGGGCTGCTGTGTGCATGCATCGCAGAATGCGAGCAAACAATGCTCCCTGCCTTTCTCAGTTCATCGCGATCTCATACAACTCTTATAACACAATGAATATATGCACAATGAATATTTAACAATGTCTACACTTCGTGTGTTGCAATGAGTGGATTCGTGCCCACACAATATTAAGCAGTGCGCAAGAACTTTCGGTGGATTCTTGCATTCCAGAAACTTCCTATTCTTGCACCTGTTATTCGTTTTTAAGTTATATTAGTTGTTCGTGTTGCTTTTGTGTAATAGATGAATAACAATTTGTATGTTTTTGGATATTTTATGTTTATATATTTCTATTTTCCGGGAGTCCCTCCAATCATTTTAATCTCCCGCATCCCGCACAAAAATGATAATGCATTACTAAAAAAAAAAGCAGCAATGAGCGGCAAACCTGCATGACAGTATATATTGCATCTGCTTTGCCTAAATATATCATAAGTGAAATAATAAATAGTCATTTAAAGTAAAACAGAGAAGAACATGGTTAAAGTGTCACAGCACAGTCTTCAGCTTCCTGAGCAAGAGCAGTTTGTAAAAAGCAACGTTCCTTCATTAAAAATAGAAAACTACAATTGACGCATGCATAAGACAGTTGAACATAATATGAAAACACAGTATGATTTATATCATGAAGCAAAATCATATACAAGAATTAAACTTTTTTTAAATGGTTCTTTTTTTCCGAGATGATCTCAGTTGAATCTGCTGGTTTTGAAGATGAAGATGAACGTTATTGACTGTGAAAACTTTAGATGATGTTTCTTTGTCATGGCTCTTGATTGATCCAGATGATATTTTATTGCTTGATTCATTATTGTATCCTCATTATTATTCCTCAGGTTTGAAGCTCTCAGAAATGTTTTATCACATTGATCACATGCGTACAGCTTCTCTCTACTGTGAAATATACTACAGCAATTTACTGTAATTTTATATCTGTGATATTACAATGCATTGTTGTAAAAGCACAACTGTATACTGTAACGTCACAGCTTCAACGACAAAGCAATTACTGTCATATTACAGTACATTACTGGGGAATTACAACCTTTTAGCTGTACATCATTACAACAAGGCCATGTACTTTTACAGTGTGTACTGTGACAGTAATGTACACGTTGACAATAATTTACTGTGAATTTACAATGTACACTGTGGAGGTCATGCTAAAATTGTCCAGTAACTTACTGTAAAAGTAATGCAGATGAAGCTTCCATTTACAGTGAATTTATTATAATTTTACACACTGTAAAAAATAAATGGTAAAAAAATACGGTCAAATGACTGGCAGCTACGGCTGCCAAACAAAAACCATAATATTTACAGTAAAATATTTTAATTGAAATAAAGTGCAAAAACAATAAATTGACAGAAATTTCCATTAAAGGTTTTACAGAAAAACAACTTTATTTTACAGATTGTGTCAGTTAGGCTACAATATTTTACTTTATTCTACCTTATTTGACATATTATACCTAGATTATTACAATGAAAGCACTAAATGTTCTACAAAGAAACTGTTATTTTACAAATCATTACAATAAAAAAAACCTTCAATAAAGCGTCAAAGCATGCTCAAGTTGAAAAACTAAGGTTTATTTAAAGACAAAAAGTCCAAATGTCATATAAAATCAACATTTTACATTTCATCTTTTTTTTTTTAAGAATTACAGCACAATTACTATTACAATTAAATTTATTTAAATATATTCAAGCCAACCGTACTTCTAGAGAAAATATTTCCTGATAATTTACTCACCCCCACGTAATCTAAGATGTTCATGTCTTTCTTTCTTCAAGTCGAAAAGAAATTAATAAAAGTAGAGGAAAACCTTTCAGGATTTTTCTCCATATAGTGGACTTCAATGAGAGCCAACGGGTTGAAGGTTCAAATTTCAGTTTCAATACAGTGTTCAACGGGCTTTACAAGTTCCCAGTGACCCTTATTCCTTGGCTGGGATCATGTAGAGCCCTTTGAAGCTGCATTGAAACTGAAATTTGGACCTTCAACCAGTTGGCTCCCATCGAAATATGGAGAAAAATTCTGGAATGCTTTCCACAAAAACCATGAAAATCTTGGATGACACAGGGTGAGTAAATTATTAGCAGGAAATACTTATATCGGGAATTAACTATTCCTTTAAAACAGAATAAATACTAAACCAATATATCTACAAGATTGTCAAGGTTAATTTAACAATTTTGATGTAAATTTAGATTATCATTGAATTTTTCATAAACAGTTTTTCAGAGCCCCCAGGAGGATTTGATTAACTAAACATGCATTTCTATATCTTACCCACATTATTTTATATTAATCCACAATATTCTACTGACTCCCATGGGCCCCATATACAGTGGTGTCATAAATTAGTAGAACAATAGTATTTTTAACACCTGAAATAATTGTAATTCACTTATGTCTATCTTTTGCTGTACTGTTTCAATGGGTAATATCAGTTTACATTTCTAAACATTAATTTTGCCATTAATTGTAATAATCCAGTGAGATTTTTGTCTAACAACAGCCAGTGCTCCACACAGAGATCTGATTTTATCATCAACTATTCTGCCTAGAATGACATAAAGACACAAACTGAGACAGATTACATCTAGACGAACAGTGGCAACGTCTCCAATATGGTTCAAGAGACCCACCTGCAAAGCTACCTGAAAAACTATCTGCAAGTGCACCTCGTGCAAAAGCTGCTTTAAACACAAAATGATGCTCACATCAAATGTTGACATTTATATTTTTATCAATATTCTCACTTTACAGAATTTTTACACAAGTGCCTAAATGGTTTAACAGTACTGCTTGCAGGTAGGTTTCTTTAAGCATCTTGGAGATGTTGCCACAGTTCTTCTGGATTTAGATGAGATCAGACCTCTGTGTGAAGCATTGTCTGTTTTCAAACTCCTTGTGTCACTGATTATTATAATCAATGGCAAAATGAATGCTTGGAAATGTAAACTGATATTTCATACTGACACACTATAGCAAATTATAGAAATAGTTAAGTTTAAACCATTAGTTAAGGCACTAGTTAGTTAGTTAAAATACTAGAGTTCGAATAATTTTGGGCACCACTGTAGCTCCGATAATAAACGTAGTGTGATAATAAGTAAAACCAAAACATACAACAAAAGGTGCATGACTCTACACCCGAAAGTGACAGACACACCGGATTAAGAGCAGTCTTCCTCCAAACGGCCAGTAATCAGCTGGGGGTAAAAAAACAACAAATAGAAAAAAGATTATGTCAGAGGACACCTGTATTGTCTGGTATTAAAACAATTTTAAAAAATGAAGGAAAAACTGTAAACTAGGGATGCACCGGTTGACCGGCCATAAATCGAAACCGTTTTTTCGGTTTTATCCCGGCCGGTTTTTTTCCGGAAGTGTGTGCACGGGCCGCGGCATTCGATTCATTCAGAAACATGTCACTTGTGTGGAGGTTATTCGAAATCTGTGAGCACGACGTGAAGATTGCAATCTGCAATGTCTGTAAATGACAACGTTTTATTCAGCAATAGTTATAAAACACACTACAGTTATTTTTTAAATTTTATTTCATTCAACATAAGATCAAAATAGCAAATTACAAAGAATATGGCTAATACTAAGGTAAGTTAAGCACATTTAGTGATTTCCTCTTTAGTATTATGTTGCTTGTTTATAATTAAGACCGACTAATGGTAACTTAAGTCTAAATTATATTGCTGCAACTTTAAAGGTCCCATATTGTACACATTACTGGAGGTTTATTTTAGTTGTTGATGTCCTTAAGAATATATATTTGCGGTAAAAGTGCCAAAATCCAACTCAATATACTTCTACAGCTCCTTTTTTAGGATATGTGGTTTATTAACAGTTCTTTAACCTTTAACCTTCTTCTGAACATGAATTGTCCTAAACATGAATGAAACATTGAAGAACATGAACTGTTGTTCTGAACATGGCTTCTCTTGCTACTCCTTGCTGCTAGAGACTTGGCAGCGCTTCCTCTTCGAATTATTTATTAATAAAGTAGTATTTTCTGAGTCAGTGTCACAAAGATGAAGTTTTTTTAACTTAATTTAAAACGTAGTGAGGAAAGAACACAGAGTGGAGTTTGAGCTTGACCAGGTGCGCTTGCTGTGGATACATCTACAAAAACACCTTTGGATACAGTGACAATGGAAAGAAGGGGGACTTCACAACCTTCTATTCAGACAAAGAGTTTGCTGGATTCTGTTCAATGGACTGCTACTACAAAATAAATAAATGTTTTTGTTTACTTGAATTTAAAACAAAACTAAATGAAATAAAAATGTGTGAATAAAGCTGTGTCTGTTTGCTAAACGAATTGTCATTTAGCAGAAAGTTACTAAACACTTGACTCATTTCTCAATTCTGTGGTGTTTAGTTTTCTGGATCGAGCAAAACATTGTTTTCAGGGTAATATATTACAATAGGTTTTGTTTGTTAAAATGAATGTATTAACTAACATTAACTGTGAACAATACATTTGTTACAGCATTTTTTAAGCTTTGTTAGCAATTAGCATTAGTTAATAAAAATACAGCTATTCATTGTTGTTTGTTCACTTCACAGTGCTTTAATGTTAACAAATACAACTTTTAATTTACTTTAACCCAAAAACAGCTAGTGGGAGTGTGTTAAGAAGCTTTTGCATCCTAAATTGTAATTTGTTTTTGATTAATTTACAAATCAAACAGGCTTCAAATTTACCAAAATAGACATTTCAGAATATACAATTGCAAGTACATAAGGCAGACACATCTGTAAGGTGTATATATATATATATATATACACACACATATATAGTAGTAACCAAATTTGAGTTAGACAATCAAAATAAAAGAATACTACAATAAAATAAATAATAAAAATAAATAAATAATAAATAAAATACATTTACATGACTTTGCAAAGGGGTTATAAAATATTATAATACACTAAACTCAGTAAAAAAAAAAAAAAAAAAAAAAGCTGATTTAATAGCCTCATTACTCGTAAGGGTACACAAAGATGAAGTTTGAATTTTGAGATCATTTATGAAGTGAGGAAACGGAAATAGCGAAACTATAACCTAAACTTGCCGTGGTGATCATGTCAGTAACCCGCGCCATGCAGGCAGTTTTCGCAAAACCTTTTGGCACGCCCCTGCTTTTCGGCGAGACCAATGAGAAACCCTTTGGCACGCCCCATACCTTTTGCCACACCCTCACCTTTCGGCACGCCCATTGCTCCAGGCTGCAGTTACCCCTACTTGATTTTCTCTGCGTCTCCAACAGTGTACAGAAACATGCCACTCGCAGAGAAATGCAAGGCAATGCACACAGTTTGTGAAGTTCTCAATGCCCGACTACGGCGAGTGGAACTCTTAACATAGGGATCCAACAAGTTGGTTAAGTAAATAATACCCTCACGGGAAAAACAATATCTCTCGCTAAAGGATCCTGTCTATCCCGCAATATACGTTGAATTCTGAAAACTCTCCTTATCAACCTTGCACCTTCGGCAATGGGTTGCTCGCGTACAAACGGACCTTTATGAGCAAAAAAGAAATTCCACATTGCACTGGCGTCTCCATGTCCTGCAAAGCGCTTCTCTCCGCGCAAACTTTGGATTTATATTGATTGAATGATTAAACTGATATTGTGATATGTTTTAAGTTTTTTTATATCAATGGATTTTAATTTGAACCGCGATGACTTGAGCCGGCTATTGATCTGTCTGCCGCTGTTTGCTCGGTGACGGTCATAACTTTAAAAAACAAAAACTTGAATTTAACAAACAACAAGTTTTCCAAATATATCTCTAAATTAACTTTATAAACTAAAGAAAGGAAAATAAATGTAATCACTTTGCTATTAAAAACAGCAGCTGTGTAATGAGGAAGAGAAAGAGAAAGAAAGACAGTCGGACTGGAAATTCAGTCGGACAAAAATGTATGAGCTGTCGGACATTTTTGCAAGGAATGTTTGTTTAATAGCCTATTTAATATTCTTAGGCTACTTTCTTAATCAAATATATTATTTCTTTGATTTATTTTAGCGTTTTTAGGCTGCTTGTTTGCTGACTGAAGTGTATATATAAAGAAACAACGTGCCACCGTCACAGCCCTATTCAAAACTGAGACGATTTCACCTCAGCAGAGCTCCTCTTTCTCCTTATTGTTGTAGTATGTTTTCGACACATTATACAGACAGACAGTGTTACAAAAACTATAGAAGTAGTTTTCTCCGTCTCTACTATCCAACAGCAGCTGTTTTGCGATCGTGCATTGGCTGCTGTGAAAGTAGGCTAGCCTAAGTAGGCTTAAATACAAACATGTTAGATATAAATCGGGGCAGCACCGATCTGTGTGCTAGCAGACCCGGAGGTGCAAGATTCGATCTTCGAACGCCTTACATTACCAGATAATCTCCGCCGAACATCGGGGCCGATCAAGGTGCTTGACAAGATTTTTGCGCATAAGTTAAATTCGCATTTTTGGATGGAAACACAGCTTATGAGGCGCCGAACTCTGCTGGCATCAGTGCGGGAGAGAGAGCGAATGTGTCCACTCCGCTCTGCGCTTAATTTTTTTTCTTTTATATAATTAACCAAATGTCTCTGCGTCGCGCGACACAACGAATCGATTATGAAATTCGTTGCCAACTCTTTTAGTAATCGATTTTTATCGATTCGTTGTTGCAGCCCTAATCGAAAGATTGCAACTTACAGAAGAACTTCAAGTCAAGTCACCTTTATTTATATAGCACTCTATACAATTCAGATTGTGTCAAAGCAACTTCACAGTATTAAATTATACACTTCATAAAGTTCATGCACCTAAAACTGGTTTGCCAACCAATGTCGAAGAAGAAGCTTAATTGGGTGGAGGAAATACAGCTATTAAGAACAGTTATCTGTGGTTTATCTTAGATTATTTGTTAGTTTTAGTTAATAAACTTTGTTTATTAAATGGCAAGTCTACATCTAGACAAGCCATATTATATGATATCATACAAAGCATGTTCAAAATTCACCAATAGTGAATTGACAGATGCATTCGAAGACAACTGAACATAATGAAGTAAAATCATATACAAAAATAAAACTTTTTGAAATTGTTCTTTAGAGAGGAACTTTGGATACATTTTCGAGTTGATCTCAGTTAAATCTGCAGGTTTTGAAGATGAAGATGAACTTTATTGACTGTGAAAACTTTAGATGATGTTTCTTTGTCATGGCTCTTGATTGATCCAGATGATATTTTATTGCTTGGTTCATTATTGTGTGCAGCATCAGATCTGAAGATGATCTACTCACTGTGAGTGTTTTTTGTATGACTGCGTAGAGAAGATAAATGTCTGAAACAGATCCCACATTCAGTGCAGTGATACGGTTTCTCTCCAGTGTGAATCCTCTCATGTGTTTTCAGGACTCCTGAGAGTCTGAATCTCTTGTCGCAGTGTGAACACACATAAGGTTTCTCTCCAGTGTGGATGCTCATGTGACTCTTAAGTTGTACTTTGTGTGCAAAACTCTTCCCGCATTGATCACATGTATAAGGTTTCTCTCCAGTGTGGATCCTCTCATGCCTTTTCAGGAGTCCTGACTGTCTGAATCTCTGGTCGCAGTGTGAACACTTGTAGGGTTTTTCTCCAGTGTGAATCCTCTCATGCTGTTTCAAATGTTCAGCTGTAGTAAAAGTCTTTTCACACTCAAAACACATGTAATCTTTCACACCAGTATGTCTTTTCTGATGTGCTTTCAAATGTTGTAGATGTGCAAAACTCTTTCCACACAAATGACATGAATATGGTTTCTCCTTTGAATGAACTCTCAGGTGTTTTGTCAGGCTTAAAGCCCACAAAAATGTTTTATCACATTGATCACATGTGTACAGTTTCTCTTTAGTGTGGATGTTCATGTGGACCTTAAGATGTGATGATTGTGAGAAACTCTTCCCGCACTGATCACAAGTGAACGGTTTCTCTCCAGTGTGAACTCTCATGTGAATCTTAAGGTTTTGTTTGTTTGTCAAACTCTTTCCACACTGAGTGCAGGTGAAAGATTTCTTGGCTCTGCTTTTCTTTAAATCTTTGCATTTGGTTTGAGAGCGACTCATTTTGACATGATTTCTCTCATCAGCTTCACTCATTTCTCCATTCTCCTCATTTTCATCAATAAACTCTGAAATAAAAATAAAAACATTTCATTTTCAGAAACTCGTTTAAAAATAAAAGAGAGAACCGTGAACTTGATGTAAGAGCAGAAAGTAGGAAATTGCCATACAAAAGATTGATCTTAAAATTGGACTATTAAACTACACAATTATCTAACATACTTTTTGTATTATTGACTCACTATTTTCCTATTTAATACTGTAATTCTGCTTTGAAACAATCTGCATTGTTAAATGCGCTATATAAATAAAGGTGACTTGACACATTTTATTTAAAGAAAAAAGTACCCAGTTCATAGAGATTCTCTTATTATTTGCTGGTTCATTATTACAAAAGAAGTTTAAAGAAAAAAGTAGGCTACCCAGTTCATAGAAAGACTTCATTTGTGAAACTATTGGTCCTAAACAACTCCTTAATCAAATAATCATTGGACACAGCGATTGTTTTTGCCGGTTGAATTAGGAACATTTTTTCCAAGTAAAAGTCTCCTTTCTGCACTGAATACACGTTATCAATAAAATTACACAGTTATTCATACGTGAAGCTGACATTTACCTCAAATTCCTGCTACACTCAAACATAATTACGCAAATGAAGATATGCAGGATAACAAAAAGCAAATAATAGAGACGAAAAAGAGGACTCACCGGACAACTCTCTCTCTCACGCAGCTCCGCTCTCTAACTCGCGCATGCGCACATCGAGTGATCCTCACGAGCGCTGAAGATGAAGAAAGTGTCTCGATCGCCCCCAGGAGACTGGAATCAGTATAGGTCATAAACCCCACCATCTCCATCTAATCTAATGGAACGAAAGACAAAACTAATTTATTTACACTTTAACCTTTAAAAATAGGTTTAGAAAGATGTGTTTTGACATTGTATGTAGTTTTTATTGGGTATGTTGTTTTCTTAAGTCGAAGTTGAAACTGGTGTATTGGGGACGATATCAGAAAACCATTATCTATTTTGTATGGATGCCTGCACATATACGAACAGAAGGAAATTAAGTGGTGGATCAAATAGTGAGAAAAAACAACAACAAAAACAACTTTAAAATAGCCAGACAGAGAGTTTAATGTTCAGGGCTCAGTTTTTCAAAAAGTTTAATCTGGATCAAATTGGTCCGTATTTGGAAATCCCATGTTTTGCTATCCAGGATTAACTAATCTATCTTACTTTTATAACAGTTCTTTTTTGAAGGAACATTGAGTTGGATCACTGTGATCCAGATACCATATTTTAGGATTACCAAATGCTGTTTACCAGAGCCTTAAATGAAACCAACAGTGTAGCCCACTGGCTTAGCAAAGAACAACAGGTAGACAAGTGGCCACAAATAGCCATTGTTTGTTTTAGTTGTAAGAAATTGAAGCACTGCAATAAACAACCATTTTTTTACATTTTTTAATATGTTCTAATGTTCTTATTTACACTGCAAAAAAAAAAAAAAATGCTTTTCTATCTTTTAAGATTATTTTGCTTACCCCATTGGCAGATTATTTTGCTTGTTTTAAGCAAAAATGCACTTAATTTTGACTTTTTTTATCTGAATACAAGACAATAATTTTTAATTGTCTAGAAAATCATTCAAGAAATGTTTAGATATTTTAGCTGGAAACAAGACGCAAAAATTCTAAGATAGAAAAGCACTTTTTTGCAGTGTACTTCAGAGTAAAAAAAAAAAAAAATCATTTTATTTTTTCACCCAAACAAAAGCCATTTCTCAATATGCCTTCTTGTCTGTTCTTGTGGACTTGTGAAACGTGATCAGTTATTTCCCAAATATTTAAACTAAAATAGTATTTATGTAAATGTAGTTTTAAGAGTTAGAATGTAACACTTTATCGCCAATCACTACTTTCCAGCGAACACCACGCCTTACGTTAAGGGTAATCTTGGCGGTGAAAACACAAGCTTTTATCAATCAGTGTGTTCCCTCCTGAATCGAACCGTACCATTCAGTGGAAACGAGCCTTTTTTCTTTGTAATATTTCATGCTTCCTTAGGTGTGTCTCATCTTGTATTTATAGTTCTTGTGTTTCTCTTGCTGCTTTGTCAGTGGTTGATTGTAATGGTTGGCTGTTTGTTCGTGTTTCTGTCATGTCTTATGATCCTCAAACACTGGTGGCTGTAGGGCTTGGACTGCTTGGAGAAGTTTGCTATCCAGTGTGACTTGAATGTTGGGGCGGAGGCCAGCATCCCAAGACTGGCAGTCCCAGAGTCCTCTGTGTTCCCAGTAATGGATTAACTGTAATTTTGTGTGTCTGGGCCACACACACTTTCCCCAAGGCAGCGGCATCCATGAAGGGCTGTACCTGAACTCCCTGTGCCCTCTGTTGACTCTGTTTCAGCCACAGACTATTCCTGAACTCTGTGTGTTCTACAGTTTTTATATTCAGGCTATTTGAGACTGGTTCTGGTAGAAACCACTACATCGTAGACATAAACATAGAGGAGTAGCTCTGCCATATGCAGTTCTGTGTATTAACCACTAGAGTGCCGTAAGTTATGGGACTGCATCTTTAACTTCGACAGCTGATGACGTAGAACAAGTAAGATGTAAGATTGCACTAGACAGCCATTGTATTTATCCCTAATCAAACAGACTTGATTTAGTCATCGGCTCATCAATAGATACTCCAATGGTAGAGACAGTCAGCGACCGCTATCTTGGTTCCTGATGCGGCGGCGACCGCTATCTTCGCTCCTATGGCTACGGTGTACACGGATGTTCCTCTGGCGGCGAGGCCGGCTCGCGTTCGTCTGGTGGCGAGGCCGGCTCGCGTTCCTCTGGCTGCGGTGTCCGCGGACGTTCCTCTAGCGGCGAGGCCGGCTCACGTTCCTCTGGCGGCGGTGTCCGCGGACGTTCCTCTGACGGCGAGGCCGGCTCACGTTCCTCTGGCGGCGGTGTCCGCGGACGTACCTCTGGCGGCGAGGCCGGCTCACGTTCCTCTGGCGGCGAGGCCGGCTCGCGTTCCTCTGGCTGCGGTGTCCGCGGACGTTCCTCTGGCGGCGAGGCCGGCTCACGTTCCTCTGGCGGCGGTGTCCGCGGACGTTCCTCTGGCGGCGAGGCCGGCTCACGTTCCTCTGGCTGCGGTGTCCGCGGACGTTCCTCTGGCGGCGAGGCCGGCTCACGTTCCTCTGGCGGCGAGGCCGGCTCGCGTTCCTCTGGCTGCGGTGTCCGCGGACGTTCCTCTGGCGGCGAGGCCGGCTCACGTTCCTCTGGCGGCGGTGTCCGCGGACGTTCCTCTGGCGGCGAGGCCGGCTCACGTTCCTCTGGCTGCGGTGTCCGCGGACGTACCTCTGGCGGCGAGGCCGGCTCACGTTCCTCTGGCTGCGGTGTCCGCGGACGTTCCTCTGGCGGCGAGGCCGGCTCACGTTCCTCTGGCGGCGAGGCCGGCTCACGTTCCTCTGGCGGCGAGGCCGGCTCACGTTCCTCTGGCGGCGAGGCCAGCTCGCGTTCCTCTGGCTGCGGTGTCCGCGGACGTTCCTCTGGCGGCGAGGCCGGCTCACGTTCCTCTGGCGGCGGTGTCCGCGGACGTTCCTCTGGCGGCGAGGCCGGCTCACGTTCCTCTGGCGGCGGTGTCCGCGGACGTACCTCTGGCGGCGAGGCCGGCTCACGTTCCTCTGGCGGCGAGGCCGGCTCACGTTCCTCTGGCGGCGGTGTCCGCGGACGTACCTCTGGCGGCGAGGCCGGCTCACGTTCCTCTGGCTGCGGTGTCCGCGGACGTTCCTCTGGCGGCGAGGCCGGCTCACGTTCCTCTGGCGGCGAGGCCGGCTCGCGTTCCTCTGGCTGCGGTGTCCGCGGACGTTCCTCTGGCGGCGAGGCCGGCTCACGTTCCTCTGGCTGCGGTGTCCGCGGACGTTCCTCTGGCGGCGAGGCCGGCTCACGTTCCTCTGGCGGCGGTGTCCGCGGACGTTCCTCTGGCGGCGAGGCCGGCTCACGTTCCTCTGGCTGCGGTGTCCGCGGACGTTCCTCTGGCGGCGAGGCCGGCTCACGTTCCTCTGGCTGCGGTGTCCGCGGACGTTCCTCTGGCGGCGAGGCCGGCTCACGTTCCTCTGGCTGCGGTGTCCGCGGACGTTCCTCTGGCGGCGAGGCCGGCTCACGTTCCTCTGGCGGCGGTGTCCGCGGACGTTCCTCTGGCGGCGAGGCCGGCTCACGTTCCTCTGGCGGCGGTGTCCGCGGACGTTCCTCTGGCGGCGAGGCCGGCTCACGTTCCTCTGGCTGCGGTGTCCGCGGACGTTCCTCTGGCGGCGAGGCCGGCTCACGTTCCTCTGGCGGCGAGGCCGGCTCGCGTTCCTCTGGCTGCGGTGTCCGCGGACGTTCCTCTGGCGGCGAGGCCGGCTCACGTTCCTCTGGCTGCGGTGTCCGCGGACGTTCCTCTGGCGGCGAGGCCGGCTCACGTTCCTCTGGCTGCGGTGTCCGCGGACGTTCCTCTGGCGGCGAGGCCGGCTCACGTTCCTCCGCTGCACGGGCCTGGCCCGCCATCCCTCCCCCTGATTCACCTTCCCCCGTTCCTCCTCCCTCCATTTTTTTTTTTTTGTTTGGGAACGTCTGGAAGCCGTTCCCTTGAGGGGGGTACTGTCATGACTCTGGGCTGTGGGTTCCCTCCCTTCCCTCGCTGTTCCCTTTCCCTTGCACTGCACTTCCCTGATCGTTATCACCTGTCATTGTCATTAGCACTATCAACCCACATCTGTTCACAATTATCCGGACTATAAGAACTCTCATTTCCCACTCATCATTCTGGTTGCATTATATGTTTTGTGAACCCTGTCTTTGTGTTCGTGATCCCGGCTCTAGACCTTGTTCTTGTTTTGTTCTTTTGAGTTTAAGTTGTGTTCTGGCCGTGTTGGCTTTTTGTTGTGTTTGTTTATTTGTTTAATTAAACTTCTATCTTACCTGCACCTGGACCCAGATCTCCTCCTTCTCAAACGTGACATTCACAGCCATATGTCTAATAGGGATGTGCATATCGATCCTAAAGTATCGATATATCGATACTGATGCGAGTATCGAAAGTATCGATACTCAAATTGAAAATATCGATACTAAGGTGTGTTTTATTTACCAGTGATTTTGTTTATTTAACAAAAAGCCAGGAGTACAATGTGCATTGAATTGGATGCATAACCTATGTTAGAGAATAACTGTTCACCTACTCATCTGAACGCACGCAAATGATGAAAGACAGAACCAATCAATCACAGAGAGCATTCACTCCCTTTAGACAGTGCATTCAAACAGGGCTGTACGTATTTCCTAAAAGTATCATAAGAAATCATTGATGCTTTTGGGAACGACAGCCCTGAACAATGCTTATCAGAGGACAGAAAATAAAAACCTGTTTGAGCTATTTCTCAATAAACAAACTGAAATTGTAGCTTACATAATTTGCATTTCACAAGCGCAATTACATTTCTTTAAATTAACACTTAAAGTTCATTGATCATGTTTTGTAGTAATATTAATATAAATTATACACTGGCAGAATAAAAATGTTGTATTTTATGTGTGCAACAGCCTGTCACTGGCAGCCCCTTATGAAACCAAGTATTGTAGTTACCACTAAAGTAAACATATTTTAACCACGTGTAGAAAATAAAATTTAATTAGTTGCATATTAAATGTTAAAATGCATTTCAAATATAAAGTGTAAAAGGTTATAAAAAAGGGCATAATTACATATTTTACTCTTATTAATTTAATAAATGTAATAATTTAAAAATTACGTTTAGAAGTATCGTATCGGTATCGATATCGATGATACTGGCCATAAAAATATCGGTATCGTATCGAAAACAAAATAAGCAGTATCGCCCATCCCTAATGTCTAAACTAAGTTCAGAGATGATCTCATATCTGTAGGGGTTAAAGCAGTGTGGTCAAACTAAATAACTTTCCACTGCCAGCAATAAAAAAAGAAACACAAAGAGACAAAAGACAACCATTAGTGTTGAGAGGGGAAATAATGTGTGTGTTTGTGAGCTGATCTTATTCAAACTAGTATTGTACAAACGTCTTGACTCTGCAAAAGTTGCAAAATCTTAGAGACACTCCAATCCAATCCAATCCAATCCAATCCGGTTCTAACTTGATGTGTAGTGTCACTGAATAGCATGATTGACTCTTTTAAGTAACAAACAACAGTTTTTAAGTAACAGTTTATGAACGGTGTACATTTTTAGAATGTAATGGTTTGCAGTAAACTGCCAAAAGAATGGATTTAAACTAACAGTAATGTAAAGAACAGCCTATAGATCAACAATGGACAACACTATGCAGTTCTCACAGTGAAGAACATGTTTCACATCCGCTGTCGTGTCAAAGTCTTGTGTTCACAGAATGACTGAAGGCTGTAAGCATTGTGCTCTTGAACATCAACCACCGGTTGATCTTGAGGGATTGTTCCTGTTACAGTATAAGTGTGTTGGAAATTACAAATCAATGAAAAAGACATACTAGTAATAAGATCTATTTGAATTGAAGAGAAATACAAAGCAGAAATATGACTGGCATAATGTCACTATATCAGCACAGCAGGATTTAAAAACTTGGTTGATCAGATCAGAGGAAGTGAAACACAGGAAGAGCTGTCCGTATTTAAAGACAGAGTTGTGAGCATATAATGAAGAGGAAGACTGACATAAAGAGAAAATGGCTGATAAGTGTCATCTGTGTCTGCTGGGACTGATCTTTCTCTCTTCACTTCTCACAGGTAAAGACATTTCTACATACTCTTTAAACTCCTGTCAAAGAGTTCAGTTTGTATCTGCATACAATAAAGTTTCATTCAAACATATAATAATAATAACAAAATAACATCTCTTCCATCTTTATTTCACCCTCTAACTCTAGCATTCTCCTATTTCTATTCCTTAAAAAAACATTCTCTATTATATATTTTTTATTATTATTATTAACTAGCTCTATTGGTCTATTCTATCTGTGTATTTATTTATTATAGAATTTAAAGAAAACCCTTGCTATGCTGCATTGAGCTAATCTCAGACTTGTCATAGCACTTACATAGCATTGCTCTTTTGTTGATTTTAATTGATTCCATTGTCATTATTTGTAAGTAAAAGCATCTGCTAAATAACTAAATGTAAATTTAAATGTGATATATTGTGTTTCAGGTACCAGTGGAGTGGATGAGGCTCATGTGTTCATCAGTTCTGGTGAAAATGTCCGTCTGCCCTGTAATAATGCTCTTCCTGACTGTAAATCAACTACATGGTACTATAATAACAGACATTCAGCAGCAGTTGAACTGATTAATTTAGGGATAAAGAAGAAAAACACAGAGAGACATGAGAGACTGAGTCTGGGGTCTGACTGCTCTCTGAACATCAAGAACATCACTAAAGAAGATTATGGATTATACATCTGCCGACAATATGTGAATGGACAACAAATTAGACCTAATGCACATGTTTATCTGCATGTTCTTGATGGTAAATTTATGATTATGTGGTCAGTTTAAAAGGGCAAATTTCATTTAAACTCTCATGATGATTGAAAAGTGTGTGATTTGTGTGTTATTTTGTGTTTCAGTCTCTTCATCATCCTCACAGACTGAGATCAGTCCAGGCAGCTCTGTGACTCTTTCCTGTCAGTTGTATTTATATTCATATTCAGATACTGGAGTCTCTTGTGATTATTGGATCTGTTCTGAGGGAATTGAGCTGTTCTGGGTGAATCAGACTGGTGTTAAACTGAAAATATCAGACTCCAGATATCAGATATCAGCTCCAGGACACTGTATCATCACTCTGACTACAACACTCCTGAATGAAGATGACAACAGAGAGTGGAGATGCAATGTTACTCACAGAGATCAACTCAAGACCTCAGTCACATATACTGTCAAGATTTCAGGTGAGAAAACAGTCTCATGAGTTGGTTATGGAAGAGTCTCTCATTAAAATAGGATTGTTATACTTTGAGTATGATTAATCTGAATTAACAGATGTCAGATTCCAGTCCACACCACAAACTCTCAGGATCACAAAACTACAAACACACATGTAACTAAAGGTACATCATCACTGTCTTTCTCACAGTTGTTAGTTGTATGTTTGTAGTGGTTAGTTTTAATATTGTGGTCAGTATTGGTGAGGTCCATTTTTGTGATCTTGCCTATGGGACGGCACTGACTGAAAACAGCAAAACACAAACACGTGTGAAAAATAAAATGAAATCCATCTACAACTGCTATAATGAATAGAGTATTGTACTTGTGAAGGTGTAGAATTGCTATCAGTCATCTTAGCATTGTAAGAACAACTACACAATTGCTGCCTTTAAATGAAGCATAACGTTAATGTTTCTCTGGCCATCCTCAACTAATGCACAGGCTCCACTGTCTCTGTCAGCCCTTATAGAGGGTTTGCACCTGAGTCACGTTTTGTTCAGTTAACCTGATGCTTGGCCATTGTGGTGATATTCTGATATGAACAGCAGCATGGATTGCATGGTCAATGTACTACTGAAGACATTGTTCTACTAATTTATGATGTCTAAACCACAAAAAAGAGGACAAAGCTGCTAAATCAAGGACTAAGTAAGCAGGAAAGGTTGTTATATTTGACAAACTGAAGTTCATACAGGGCTCAATACTAAGCAGCGATAGTGTTTGCTTGGTTACTGCTGTACATAAATCTGCTTTGTCTTAGACTGATGACCCGACAATTCTTCTTTCTATTTCTTATCCCGACATCGTGAATTACTTTCGTTTCTTTTTTCTTTTCTTTTTTTTTTTTGGTAAGCCGATTCATGAGTTTCATTTGGTTTAATGGCATTTTTTATATTCAGTGTCACCACAAAGGCCGACTTCTGGATTGATGACGTAACATGAAAACATTCTATTGTATAGGCTTCATTTAATTTAAAATTTAAAACACAAATAAATGCACAGCCATTTGCAGTATGCCTCAAACACACTTATATGTGCACGGTGTTGAACCTCTAAGAACTGTTAAGGCTTATTTTGCTGCATTTATATAAGCTTTTGATTGGTTGTGTTAAGGAAAAAACAATTACACTTTATGAATGAATCACGTGTGCCGAACTCTTACACTCTCTTTCGATCCATAAACATTTCTCTCAGCTAATGTATGCATTCTCATAGTCTGAAGCGCCTGCTACAGCAAAGCAGCACACACTGTTGTGAATAATTTACCAAAGCAACTTCTCATTGGATAAGAACTGTAGCGTTATGAATATTTATGAGACACTGACGTATCATCGATGTACTATAGTCCATCGCCGCGTCACAAACGGTGACGTCAGCACAATGTAGATTTTAAACACGGAAGATGAAAATAATGGAAAAAAGCTCAAAATTAACCAGTTATCTCTAATAATTAACATTAACAGATGCTAACGTGCTTTCTATGATATGCAACACAAACAAAAAAACTTCTGCTAAAATCTCAGAAAAAGTAGTTTGGGGTAACCCGGGAAATCCAGAATTATCCCGAGAGCACAATTTGAATTGTCTCTGCAAGACACTCTGGTATCGAGCAATGATGCACGTTACTGCAATACGTAAGAAGTTCTGGGAACCAATCAAATCGGTGTATCTGATGTAGGTGGGCCAGAGGTGAGCTAAGCCGATGATGACAGTGCTGCGACATCTGGAATCATTTAGTAAACATTGAATGATGGCTACAGATGAACACAAGTTGTTTGAAACGGCTTTGGCCGCTACAATGAACGAGTTAGACTTGGCTTTTCATATAAAAGAGGGACAGAAAACCGCGCTCGAATCGTTCCTTTGCAAGAAGGACATTTTTGCTGTTTTGCCGACTGGATACGGCAAGAGTTTAATTTCTCAGTTAGCTCCGCTGGTAGCTAAGCGTATGGGGCGACCACGAAGAGGAACAGATCCGAAGCGGGCAATATGCCAGAGAGCATTCGGCAGTCCCGAGTCCTGGCTGATAAAAAAAGAAGTGGCTATAAATGTTATCAAACAAGGTCTACGGGGACAACCTGATCGGGATTGTGGTGGATGAGGTCCATCTCATTTACAAATGGTAAGAGTCACTTGGTAAACATACTGTAACGAAAAACTGAGCTATTCAATAGTAATCAGAGTATGTGAGCGGAGCGGTGTGATTTTGAATGGAGGGAGGAGCGGATTTTTGAAAAGTCGGAGCGTCGTGGTTTTCACTCGCTCCACCACCGCTCCATCATGAGTACAATTCATGCCAACGGTCCGTAATATAACTGCATATTAAGCAGGAATTCACATGTTAAACATATTTAGCTTGATAGAGATGGAACACTCAATTCAGAAATAATATGAATGGACATGAGCGGTAAATTATAGTTCACAAGGAGTTAGTTTGTTCCTTCTAGATACTGAATATTTTCAGGTGAAAGCCTCATTTAAACATGTGCAGCAGATTTCGAATGAGCAGAAATCTGTAAGAAATGCAGCGATCCATAGGTAAAATAACTGACGAAAATGTATTTTTATTTTCATTACAAACTTTGCACTGCAAAAAGCAGCAGTTATACTCTTTTAATGCTGACATGTTATTAGCTTGGTATGTGGTAGGAACAAAGTTTGCACACTAGTGTTCCAAACTCTCCTGTTGTTTTATTTTAGTATTTATTTTTAATATGTGTTATGAACAGGACCTTTATTATTCTGATAGTAATATAGTAGCCTAACTTGAACAGGACGATATGTCTCGCTGCTGAATGAAAAGCTAGCATCCATCCACATTAGTTGATAGTTAATGAATAGTTTGATCGGATCTAATTGTTTAATGAGGTTGATTCGGCTGCCGTAATTAATAGTTATTAATCTTGTCACATTGTTTGTTATAACATTGAAATCCACTCTTATATGTTCACCGTCGCTCTGGATACGTCACATTGTGTATTGTTGTGATTGGTCGAGGCGTTATCCAATTGCGTGCAGTGAGAGTTTCAAATGCACGCTTGGTGCCGCCCCTTGAGTTAGGCCCTTTTCATTGCTTGATGCCAGACCCTTAATCTTAATAAATTAGGGTCTGGATTTGTCCAGGCTAGTTTGGGGTATCATAACCCTTCAAAGGAAAGTTCACCCAAAAATGAAAATGTGTTGTTTATCTGCTTACCCCCAGGGCATCCAAGATGTAGGTGACTTTGTTTCTTCAGCAGAACACAAACCAAGATTTTGAACTACATTTTTTTTTTCAACTGCTTACACACATTTTCAAAACTTTGCCTCTATTGTTCAATACTTTACACACAAATCCAAGAATTGCACACCCAAAATGCAAAATGCCTCAAATCTTTTGCAAAATGAAGCCATCACTCAAAATATCACAAACATGTCTCAAAAGCAAACATTTGTCTTATATTGCAAACACCATTGTCATAATATGATATTTTTGGATATATCAGTTATTCAAAACCTAAAGCTCTTTTTTGCATGAGCTCCTATGTACATTCCTGTACAAGATTGAAAGTAGTTGGCAGTGAGTTGTTGAAAAATCAAGAAAATTGTTGTAAAATAAAAAAAAAAATTACGCTGATCAATCAAAATAGCAAGATGAAACTTATTTTTTTTACTGTAAGCATTTGTGAATTTGTGGTTGTGAATACAGTATTTCACAGTACGAAAGAAAATGAATACAATATCAATCAAAAGTTTTAATTGTTTTTTTAAAGTTTTAAAGTTTATTTTGCTCACCAAGCCTGCATTTATTTGATCCAAAGTACAGCAAAAAACAGTAACATTTGGAAATAATATATCACCATATTACTGCTCTTTCTGTATTTTGGATCACATAAACGCAGGCTTGGTAAGCAAGGTTTTATGAAATTGAAAACTGAGTCAAAGGCTGAGAATTAGTGTATGGTTTTGCAGATTTGGTGTGTGGTTCTGGTGTTTGAGTGTCAGGTTACAGGAATTGTGTGACAAGTTAAGATTTTGTGTGTAAGCAGTTGAAAAAAACTGTAAAACCGGTGCAGGCTGTCAGCCATATAATGGAAGTGGATGGGCACCAGACCTTTAAAAGGAAAAAAAAAAAAATGCACAGACAAATCCAAATAACACCATGTGGCTCGTGACGACACATTGATGTTCCAAGACACGAAACGATCATTTTTTTGCGAGAAACTTTATTTATATCATTTTTTACCTTTGATACACAGCCACGTCCAACTGTCCTGAGCACGAACTCACCATCCAGCTCATTACTTGTTACATTTTTTTTACTTTTAAAGGTGTTTTGCCCATCCACTGCCTTTATATGGCTGGAAGACTGCACCAGTTTTAGTTCAAAATCTCTGTTTGTGTTCTGCTAAAGAAACAAAGTCACCTACATCTTGAATTCCCTGGGGGTAAGCAGATAAACATCACATTTTCATTTTTGGGTGAACTATCCCTTTAAGTGCTTTCTTCATTATGAAACATCTGAAGAGAAGAGTGTGATGTTATGTTTATATGTATATTATGTTTGATCTGAACAGACATGATTACAGGTCCAGGAGAAACTGAAGTCAGTGGGACTGCTGGATCATTATTATTCAGAGGTACGAAACATCTGTACACGCAGTTCAACAATGCTGAAACAGTCAATCTGCTGTGCATTTTCAAGATTGCATTTTTTTCATCCTTAATGTGTCTATCCTCTTTCCACACGTCTTCTTTTGTAGAGATTTTGATTATTCTTGAGACTGCGGCGTTTGTTGCTCCTACTGTGATTCTTCTTCAGATCATCTGTGCAAGAAGAGCTGGTGAGCGTCTCACAATCTGATGATTCACAGTCTGCACTCATGAAAGCTAAATAAACGCTTTTGTTGAATTATTTTGCAGGAAGGAAGGACTCACAGCACAGAGAGGAAATATGAATACAGTATTAGAATAAAATACTCTCTACTAATAACAGGCCAGATTGCAGCAAGATTGATCTTCTTCTCAATGATATTATGGATATTTGCTTTCAGCTTTCAAAGATTTTTGCTACATATTCTGTCCTCAATGCTTTAAAATAGTGAAATAGAAACAGCATTTGGGTTAAAAATAAGACCAGTGTGGATATATCAAACTGTACTGAGGAGTTCATACCTTCTCCATAATGTCCTTGTGAAGTGGCTGATATTCACTCCAGAAAAACCCATCTAATGCTTCAGCCAGATGCCATCCATCATCACAGACTGAACCCAACTGTCCATCATGGTAGACCTCTACAAGACCAGATGAAGCCAGATCTACCACAAGTCTCATGCTGACCTCCTGTGTCAACTCTTTCAGTGACAGAAGATTCAGAGATAGAGAGATTGTACTGAAAACTGTTCAGTGTTTTAAAGTCATCAATAAATTGTGTTTAACCTCAGCTAATTGTTGCTGCAACAGACATGTTTGTTTGTGAAATTGCAGTTGATCACTGAATAGATAACATTTAAAATTGAAGGAATATGGTTACAAATATATTTATTGTGACATTGCAATAATTTCTATTAAACTTATGAGTTTATCTGAAAGTGAAAGTGACGTGTAGACAAATATGGTAACCTGGCGTGTAATCAGGATCTCATACTGACCACTGCTCTACCACACTAGATAACAATGGTGCTAACAAAGAATATTGACACTTTGGACTGTTTTGACAAGTTCACTTAAGAGTGTACTCACTTTTGTTGCCGGCTATTTTGACAATAATGGCTGTATGTAGAGTTATTTTCAGGGGACAGTAAATACTGCTTTACAAGCTGCACATTGACTACTGTAAAATAAAATAAGGTGTGATTACTCTGAGCCCAAAAGTTATAAAATTATAGTGTCCGATCTGTTTACTTGACACTGATTAAAAATAATAAAATAAAATAAAATGTATTTTTTGCCCAAAGATTATAGTTATGAGTTTGATGAATCTTAGTCTGGCTTTATTGAAAACAGGCACATTTTGAATAATATCTGATTAATTTTAGATATCCTTGACTATTCTGATTTGATCAGAGGAAGTTTTTATATTTTTTAAGACATTTAACACAGTGAAGCACACTTTATTTTTTGTTGTCTTCAAAAAAAAAAAAAAAAAGATTTTGGTGGATTTTTGGGGGCGGGTTTGCTGCTCTTTTGTTAAGAGATGACTTTATTAAGTCTCTGTTGTAATCTGTCACAGTTCTGTTTATGTCTTTGGTTTCGCCCATTGTCTCCCCCTGTTGATTCTGTGTGATTTGGTTTTTCCCTCGTCAGCCCTGATCCCCGTCACCTGTGTCTAATGATTAGTGTGTCTTTATAAGTCTGTCTGTTTCTTGAGTTTATGTCGGTCGTTAAATGTTCTGAATTGTGTGTGGATTATCTTGCCTGTTCCTGAGTGTTCCAGCCTGTTTATCTGAAGACTATATTAAATATTAATGTTTATTGTTTACCTCGTCTCCCGTCTCGTCCATCCAGCACGTATCGTTACAGGAACGACCGACCGAAAAAGTTTACCCGGCACTTTCCCCTGCGTTTATTTTCCGTCTTTTTTCCCTCAGTGTTTTGTTTTTTATTGTTTGATTGATTATGGACCCTACTGTTCGTCTCATCCTCCTGAGTTCCCGCTGGTTCCGCCCAGCCGCCCTGAGTTCCCGCTGGTTCCGCCCAGCCGCCCTGAGTTCCCGCTGGTTCCGCCCAGCCGCCCTGAGTTCCCGCTGGTTCCGCCCAGCCGCCCTGAGTTCCCGCTGGTTCCGCCCAGCCGCCCCAAGTCTCCCAGGTCAGCAGTCAGTCCCCCAGCTCACCCTCAGCCCACCACCTGTGCAGTGGGCTCGCCGCGGGACTGCCAGCTTCCATCGGCGTCTCGGCTGGAGGATTCCTCAGCTCCGCCTCCAGCCTCCGAGTCCTGGACTCCGCCTCGGCCCTTCGACCCCGCGGTTCCACCACGGCTCTCGACGCCCTCCTCTTCACCGTCGCCCATCGATCCACCAGCTCCACCGGGCTCCATCGTCTTTCCGGCTCCGCCCTGGTCAGTTGTCACCCCATCGGCTCCTCAGGACTCTGCTCCTCCGGCTGTGCCTCGTCGCGCCGTCCCACCGGCTCCTTGGGACTCCTCCTTCCTGCGGGCACAGCCTCCATCCACTGTCGCTCCGGCTCCGCCGCGGATCTCCGGGACTCCGCCTCGGGCGCCAGAGCCTGCTCCACCTTGGCCCTCCGGATCCTCGGCGTCACCCCGGATCATCGGCTCTCCGTCTTCGCCTCGGGCTCCTTATCCATCTGCTCCGCCTCTGTCGGTCGGCCCCATGGAGTCGGCACGCCTTCGTCCACCATGGTTCCTCCCTCCGTCGGCTCCACAGTGGGCCGTCATCATGGCTGCGGTCTGGGTCGGTTCCTCCTGCCTTATGCCCCACCCATGTCCTCCCTCCGTCGTCGCCCCTCTGGACTGTCTGGTTTGTCACTTGGACTTTTGTTCTGGTCCTCCTCCGGGGGTTGCGTCCTCCGCCAGAACCCCCTCCTTCATGGACTCTGGTATCCTGGTTTTTCCGCCCCTCTCGTTTTTTCTTTTTTCCACGGCGCGAGGACGCGCCTTTCCGGAGGGGGGCGTAATGTCACAGTTCTGTCTGTTTCTGTCTTTGGTTTCGCCCATTGTCTCCCCCTGTTGATTCTGTGTGATTTGGTTTTTCCCTCGTCAGCCCTGATCCCCGTCACCTGTGTCTAATGATTAGTGTGTCTTTATAAGTCTGTCTGTTTCTTGAGTTTATGTCGGTCGTTAAATGTTCTGAATTGTGTGTGGATTATCTTGCCTGTTCCTGAGTGTTCCAGCCTGTTTATCTGAAGACTATATTAAATATTAATGTTTATTGTTTACCTCGTCTCTCGTCTCGTCCATCCAGCACGTATCGTTACATAATCAACACTTGAATAATAAAGTTTCTGGTCTTTTTTATTTATTTTTGTTTTATTTGTCTATATTCTTCAATATAATTAATCAACCTATCTACAATAAATAATATTCTATTTAAAGATAAGATATATTGTTTATTTCTTTTTGTAAAATTATAAATAATTAAAATACAAGGATTTTAATGTCCCCATTAACCCTCAGCATTTTTATTTGTTTTTGATGCCACACCATCTAGAGTTATTTCCTTCTGTTTTACCTTCTTGCTGTTTCTGCACTTCTCCTAATAAATCAAAGCAGTTGTTATTTCTTAATAATTTTGTGTCAATTCCAAACGTTGCAGTTTATTGAAATGTTTTTTGTTTCTGATATTGCCTAAAGAAAAGTTTAGCTGATTTCAAATAGATACTTAATTACTAATAAGATAACATACAATCCTTTCCATTTATCCATACTCTTTTGGCCATAGATAATAATACTCATCCAACATTTTCAGTAGCTGGTATCATGAATAGAGACTCCAGTAATGAGCAAAACAATGATAAACCTCAAGTGTGATACAAACAAGACTTTATTAACGGCACTTCAAGCTATTACACACATTGTGCTTATAAGGGTTTAAGCTGAAGCAGAGTATAGAATAGAAGCATGAAATATGGCAGCATTTGACATTCAGCAAACCAGCAGATCAAAAGAAACAGCATTTTCTTTGTTCTAACACCTTTGTGATAAGAGTTCTTGTTGAAGAGTCCTGATGCAGTTGAGAATTCAGTTGATCTTGGCTTAAATTGCACTGAGAGAGGACCAGTTTGAAGCAGAAGGTCGTTGATGATTAGAAAAACAAGGCTCCAAAGACTTCTGAATCTTCCTAATCTTCACATCAGAATGTCTCAGAATCAGCCTGTGATCTTGTGATCAGTGATCTTTTAATAACATCCACTAACATGCTAAAACTATTTTAGAGTTGTCATGATTAAAATGTATTTATTGCCAATGCACAATGTTTAGATTTAGTTAAAGTTACTTTCATGTTTTTATCTGTCCATGCAGAATATTTAGATTCAGTGGAAATAAAACTACATCATCCCTAAACAGCATGTTTAACTGGTAATGCATTACATATTCAATTAATTTAGTTTCAGTTTTTTCTAGGGTGCCAATGATGTACTAACGATGAAAGACTACACATTTCTGCACATGCATTTTTTTTTATTTAATTTAATTAATTAATTATTTTTTTTAACAGAGCACTTGTTTAGTATAAACATGTCATAGGCATGCACTTGACATGATAATTTTCACAAACTTGTGTCATTGTAGTTTACACGGAGACAATAATGCTATTGTTTTCCAAAACTTGCATATTGAAACAGGTTAAAGTGCATGCAGAACATTTTACAACAAAATCAAAACGTATAGTTGATAGGTATAGTTATAGGAAAGATGATATATAGATTATAGGTTATAAATAAGTAGTTTAAAAAGCTGTAATTAAGTACAGTGCCTTAACATTTAAATGAACTCATTCCTCACCACTAACTGTCTCACCCCATTTTTATATCATGATTTAGAGCTTTCCTCTCCGGACCTTAGTATTGATGGCCATTTTAATTATTTTAAATCTGTTTGTACAAAAATTTTGAGTAGATTGCACCCTTAATACAAGTAATCAAAAACACAGTCACAGATATGGATGAAAATCTCCATTTTGCTTCGTTACATTTTTTAGTATAGCTTTTTAATTAATAAGAGTGATCAGGATTTATTTTATTTATTTTTGTCTGTGACTGCATGCAATTTTGATGCATTAATGATGCTGGGAAGCACTTTGATCGAATCCAGTTATTTTAAATGTGCTATAGAAATTAAATTCGTATTGTATTGCATTGTAATATATGTCATTTCCAGCTAATTTTTTCCTGAATGAAATTCTTAGCATAATTGAACAGGACCCTTGGATCATAGGATCTTTCTTTTTTTCTTGTTTCAGGTTTGTAATCTTTCCAATCATCTGGAACCACTTCTCCTGTGGAGACCTTACTGATGATCTCTGCCACCTTCCTGACTTCCATTAAAGACTGGATGCGATCTTGAAATCCAGGCTTAGCCTCTTGTTTCTCAGACTCAATCATCAAATCAATGTAGTCAGGGGTGGACAGAGGATTGGGTTTGAGGGCAATGTCCTGCAGCCGCTCCAAAGAATTTTGAGATGCCTCTATTAGGTCGGCCACAATAACCTGGACAGCCTGAAACTCATTTTCAAGCTCTTCAAAGATCTTTTCTTTTGACATGACCTGTCCATGTGCAGCCTCATAACGTTTTTTTAAATCCTGGTAAGTTTCCTTTCTCTTTTCTGGGACATAATCCCATTTGTATTTCTGGTTAAAGTGCACATTCCAATCACACTTTCCAGGACAGACCGTACACTTTCCATCTTTCATAGCCTTGCACTTATGTTTATCACTATCATTTCCAAAAACGCATGTATCATGACATGTGTAGAAACATTTTTGGCAGTTGGTTAAGTAGTATTTAGTGTTGTTTTCAATCTGTTTTGGGACAGTTACTACTAATTCATATTCAAAATCCTTGTTTGCATCCATTTCAGCCTTGTTCTGCTCCAAAGCAGCTCTTGTCTTCTTGATTTCGTCCAGTTTTGTCAGACCAGCATTGATTTGAGGTTGGAGACCCTGCACATGAACTTCTAGCTGCTGCCGCTCTTTCAAGACCTCCTGTGTGAGAGACAAGCTCTGGGTTTTCATCATGTTAAGGGATGTGAAGAATTTATTCATGCTGGAAAAACCCAACTTCCAGAACATTTGGTCAAAGTTTTCACAGTCCTCCTCATCATCTGCAGATTTATTATTGGTAGCAAACAGAGCAGAGTTGTTGAACTTGAAGTGAAGAGGCTCTCCAGACTCATTGGTAGAACAGGGCACCTCAGAGACTTTGATGGCCTCAAGAACTGGAGGTGTATTCCCATCTGCAAAGGTGACCAGCACAAGGATGTTTTGAGCAATATCCTTCCCAAATATGGAAAGAATGGAGTCAAAGACATATTTCTGTGTGTGTGTTAGACGGGCGAGTGAAGCCTGGACTACAAAACACACGGCATCAATGCAGTCGATCCCTCCACGGACAGAAAATAACTCATGAATCTGCTTTGTGATTTTCTGGTCATGTGAAATTCCTCTGGTGTCACCAAATCCTGGTGTGTCCACAATGGTCAGAGAATATGGGACCCGAAAACCATCCATCCAATTAATTTGATAAGCTGTGATCTCTGATGTCTGACTTTCAGCCTGAGATTTCTGCTTCCCATCATCTATTAGCACAAACCTGAAGTCGTCTTCCCATTGCACTCCCAGAATGTAGTTGATCATGCTGTTTATCAGAGTAGTTTTTCCTGCACCTGTATCTCCGATCATCATAATGGTCTTGTTCTCTTTTATAATGTTTTTCCCAAATGTGCTTCTTCTGCAGAATCCATCACTGTTCTGCCATGTTTCATCCAGACGGAGTTTAAACATGGGTAGGTTTTCATTGCTTCCACCTTCTATTTTCTCACTCCAGTTCGTCTTTATTTGATGTGCATCACTTAAGCCCTGTCCAGTGCTAAGGACTTCCCCCATGGGTTTGCTGCTTGTTTTTTCTCTTGAAACCTTTTGATCATTGTTAACAGCAGACTGCCATGGTCTGCTTATCCTTTTCTGAACTTTCTCCATTGCTGGTCATAGAAAAAAAAAAGACACAGTTATTTGTATGTTCATGTACAACCCTGTGCAACATAATTTCAATGTCAAGTTATTTAAAAATGTATCATCTGTCAATGATTGAATCATTTCCAACTTGACAGCCAAAATAGTGCAATAAAATTGAATACACATTTAACACACTGGCAAACAAGTTAGAAAACCACTAACTAAATCACTCTGGTTGGGTTCAGATTCCTGTCACACCTTTGATGTTCCCGGTTCTCAGACTCAAAACAACTTATTAATCTTGTTTTTATTGTTAATTAATGATTATGAATCTCTCATTATGCTATATTATCACTTAATATTGAATTCAGTCTTTTTTCAACTTGTTTTCTTTCATTTAGGACTGGTTTTGTGTTTCTATTTGCATCTGATTAATCATAAGCCTCATTCAACTAAAAGAAGGCACCTAAAAAAGCATTTTTTATGAATAATTTTCACAATATGAAATATAAAACATTAACATTTGCACTGTTTCTCACACTAGTGTGCTTTAATGTTTAATCAGGAAGTTTGCTTTTAAATGCTTTTTTTTGTGTACAAAATTGCAAAAAGTCAAGTGGCATTGATGACCAGACTCCAAATAATTGCTTATAAATATTTTATAAATCTGTGCATTAGTCTATTACTTCTAAATTATTAATGAATGATTTTAGAACAGTACAAAATAATAAAATAATAATTAAAAAAGGCTGTTCATGAACTGCAAAGCGTGTTTTTGCTTCCACTCTCCGCGCAAACGAGTGGATAAGCGTCTAACAGCGCACATTTATCAAGGTTATATGTTTAAATTAATATTGTGAAATGCATAAATTGTTTTATGTCTATGGAATTTATTTTAGGCAAGCCGTGTTGATTTGAGAAGGCTAAATGTATCAGGAATGCTCAACTCTTTTGCCGCTGGCCGCTTGGTCATTACTTTAAAAAACAAAAGCTTGAATTTACCAATATAAAATGTTTCAAACACATTTCTAAATTAACTTAATAAAAAATCTTAACGAATTCTAGCCACTTTGCCATTAAAATCCAAAATCTTATAATGGCTGCAACACAGGCTCTGTTCTGATAAGTTGTTGGACAAGGGCAGGGCTCGGGCCAGGGCAGAACTCAGAACTCTTCGTTCCCTCGTTTCAATCAAAAGTTCCCCCTCGACTCGGCGGGCCCCCAATCTACCTGGGCCCATATGCACCTGCATCCCCTGCATGATCCCTTTAATATCTGTTAGTTGGAATGTAACATTAGGATGGAAAAATACCTGACATCAGCTATTTTTATATTCACTGAATAATGAGATTTCTGACAGGGTGAAAAGTAGGACTAAATTACCAGGGCCCCAAGTGGGGGGAGGGCCCCTGAGGAGTGAAATTTAATTTTCCTTTTAAATATAATTTTAAGTTCACAATAAATGTTGTTAACTAGTGTAAAATATTACCCAAATGTGAAAAATAACTGATATTATACTCACCTGGATGGCTTCTGTTTTTCTGTGATAGTGGCAAAAGACAATAATGATTGAAAAACAAAGATTTGAATATCAGTCAAATTATTAAAATCACAATGACATGTAAGTTGATTGTTTTTTTTTTGTTTTTGTTTTTTTGCATTTTAGCATTTAGCATTTTGTGGACTTTGGACCCAATTTTAACGATCTAAGCGCATGGTCTAAAGCGCAGGTTAGTGTTGAAATCCGCCTTTGCTATATTAGGGACGGAAAAAAACGGTCCCTGCGCCCATCACATGATCTAAAAGGGTTGTTCCTACTCAAGTGTTTTGGGCGTAACGCGCATTAAACTAATCAGAGTCTCATCTTCCATTCTCTTTAAGAGCCAGCTGCGCTCACGCCATAGCGGATTCGCTATTTACACGGAGGAATTTGCTAGAAGACTCATCGCTTTTCAAGTGAGTAACTGTGCACCCACTTTCCACCCTCCCCCCTCCTTGCTGAACGTGGCCGTTTTCAAAAGCGAAACTAAAAAAAAATAAAATAAAATAAAAATTACCACAAAATTAACAGCTCGCAAAAGAAAGCGATTAACTATCCATTATAACATGTAGGCGTTTTATATGCATGTACGCATTAATAATATTTTTAATATTTGGCATGTTTGTGTGCTGCTGCGCGTCCCTGTGTGTGTAATAAGCAGAGTGCTTGAGCATTGTGTACCTGCCTAAAGGTTGGTACACAATCGTTTTCAGACCAGGACACAAATGCATTTGCTATTTAAACAACGTGAAGGACGGAGGACGTGGAAATAATGACTGTGTCAGTCTGAAACTAGCAAAAATCACTTGCGTCGTGTCTGGCGCCGCATTGCGCTGGGTGCATTATAGGGCCATATGACAATTAATAATTAATAATTTCTTAGGAAAAACATTGTTTCTTTTACTTAAAATAAAGGTGCTTTAAAAAAAATATACCTTTTATCTTCACAGCAATACCATAAAATATTTTTTTTTTTTGGTTCCACAAGTGTGGTTTTATTAACAAATTTCGGGAGGAGCACGCACAGATAATTAACACAGCCAATGCATCATCAGTAATCACTCCCTATTCAATCAGTGTTAAAGAGAATCCCTATAAATAATCAAAGCAGCCTTACCTTCCTATCTCTCGTTTTCAACATCCCTCCACCACCCCTTCTCCTCTCTATAGGTGGGGAGCTATTGGGTTCGGGCCGATTGCCGAAGGTTCTTAGATGTTAAAGGTTCTTTATGGAACCATTTAAACCAGAAAAATTATTCTATGGCATCGTGAAGCACCTTTATTTTTAAGAGTATAAGGTGCTACTTTTTAGATTTGGAAATTTTTTCATATTTTCATTATCACAGAATCAGCAGTTTAAGGAGACAGTTTTACTTACCTTTGTTTTTGTTTTGCAGTTTAGTCCTGTGCCAGACTCTTGTCCACTGAAAGCTTTCTCTCTTGACATTATCGGTGCTCCTGACCTGGGAACCGTCTTGTCGTTATTCAAGCTCTGCCTTGATGTGTTCATCCTGATTAGTCTCAGTCTGTAGCTCTTGGGTTTTTGTCAGTAATGTCTGGTTGTCAGGCAGCTCTGTGTGCAGCGTTAGGATCTTCTGTAAACTGAAAACCAAGTTTATATCTGCAACTATTGCAGATAAGCTTTTATTTTTATTATTATCTCTAGCTTTCTAGTAAAATATTGCAAATAGAGCATTAACACTTTTCTCTAAAAGACTCATCCGGTTAAAAACTGTAAAGAAAATATATTTATTTATCAAATTAAAGCTTTTCAAAACGATGTGCAATAGTTATTGTTCAGTTATAATAAAGTATAACTTTATAAAAAGCATAATAAAGTATAAAGTAAGCAAGGACAAAACAAAACTTTAAAAGTTTATAGTATCTAAGATAAAATGAAGACAAAACACTTACTGTTATATTGGTTTCCTCTTGGATATGCTTTTCATCTGTAGATGCACAAAGCCTCTGCACTGAGTTATATAATGTCCAACTGTACCTCCTCCCCAGGAAGAAAAAAAAACCTTTCACTTTCTTTTTTTTTTCCTTTTCCAGTAACTGTAGGGCTCTATAAGAATTGACCTGGCATCAGCAGACCATTAAAAAAAAAAAAAATCAATATGTTGGTACTTACCAAATTCTAATCAAACAAGATTATCAAATGGCATCACAAATAAAAAAGATACATTAGGAGAATATAGTACTGTGTAAAAGATGATGATATTATATTTTACAAGTAAAGCATTTGCTTGGCAAAATTATTTTGTGTGTGTTCAATCCTCATTTTAAACATTTGTGTTTATTGTTTTTTTTCCCTCAGTGATTACATGATATCATTCAATAACAAAAGTCGCCTAGTCATAATTTATTCGTAGAACCTTTTTTTTATTATTATTATTATAGTAGTTCTGGTTCTGAACAGGTTCCCAGGCCTTGGTTCACCACCTTGTGAATGACAATATATTCTGGAAGCTTGCTTGCACTCTACAATTGAGTAATCTTGTGTAAAAGTGTAGTAAAATACCTTTTAAAGGGGTCATCGGATGCTCGTTTTTATTGTTTCTATGATACTTTAGGGTTTTAATAAAAAGTCTATAATATCCTTTGGTTACAAATTCCCAATAGTTGTGTAAAAAACATTGTTTTGAAAATCAGCTCTGCAAAAACTCAACTCATTTTATTGCAGGATCCCTTTAAATGCAAATGAGCTCTGCTCGTCCCGCCCCTCTCTGCCTGGTATGATGAGTCGTAATGTTTACTTAGCCACATTTAGCCATGTTTATCCACATTTAGCAGTGAAGCTTGCCAACAAGCATATTATTAAGAAAGGCCATTTGCAAAGAAACCCTTATACTCACTTCTGCTGTGGGTGAAGCTGCATCAGGAATGATTCGCACAAACATAGATGCATATGTAGATCGGGATCGGCACTTTTCTATCAAAACCGAAAGTAACGTTAATCCTCTGCATCTTTAGCGGCTCAGATGTCGGGAGTAAATGACTACTGCTTTGTTCATTATTACATCCAACAATAAAACACCTCAATCGCTCAATCAGAGACATTCTTGTCTTCCCCTGCACCTGAGTCACACAATGGCAATCGGAGTCTGACTGTTTCAGCTCGGTGAGGGCGGGTCTAAGGTAAGGCACTCATGTCAATCTACTATTGTGGAAGCGGCCTCTGTCTGTGTGCCATCACACTGACAAGAAGCTGAGAATGACCTGATTTTAAAAAGGGAATATTACTTTTAAAAGATTAAAAAAATATCACTGGGTGGATTTTTGTCATTGTAGGGTGGTTGTGTACACAAACTGCCAGCACACATTAATGTTCTAACATGTAAAAGTTAGTTTTGCATCCAATGACCCAGTTGGTAATTGTATGCCAAATAATTTTTAGGTTACCCTTGTTCCCTGAAGGAGGAAAGGGAGACTTTACATTGAGTTACGTATTTGGGATCACACTTGGGAGCCTAATCACCTCTGAGCTAAAGAGAAAAGGCCAGTGAACATTGGCGAGTGGAATTTGCATGCCAAGCCACTTCCTCGTACATATGGAGCCACAACCCAGCATCCAGCACAGTTCAGGATTGTGGCAAGAGGATGTAATGTCTCTGTTCCCTCCTTCAGGGAATGAAGGTTACAGATTCATCTGGAAAATGCCACAACCCTGATCCACGTTACATAGTTGAGGAACAAATGCTGACCGGCAAGCGTGTCAGAACAAATAACGGGCCCACCAGGGCAGCTCTACGGATGTCTGCTAGAGTGGGTTCGAACTCCTAGGGGGCATGGCTCTCCTTGGCATTGGTACGCCAAGCTGATGGCATCTACCACCCAATAGGCCAACCTCTGTTTGAAGAAAGCATTGCCCTTCTGCTGTCCCCCAAAGCAGACAATGACCTGCTTGGAGTGTCTGGTCCACGTAAACATGCAGAGCGTGAACAGGACACAGCAATGCCAAGACCGGGTCTGCCTCCTCCGGTTGCAGCGCTCACAGGTTCGCCACCTGATTTTGGAAGGAAGTGGTGGGAACCTTGGCCACATAACCGGGTCGGGGTCTCAAAATCACGTGAGAATCAGCCGGACCAAAATTCAAGGCACGTTTCGTTGACCAAGAATGTGTGCAGGTCCCCCCACCCCAAGAGGTCTCAGTGATCATCTTTTATTCTTATCCAATTCGCTCTAGAACAGGCGATGGCTCCAAAGCACACATCAGAATGAGTGGATGCACGCCGCCATCTTATATACCCTATCCCAAATACACCACTCGACATAGCGAGTAAATGAGGTTTAAGTTTAAAGTGATTCTTTAGAGTAAAAAAATAAAATAATAATTATAATTATTATTATTATTATTAATGAATGAATGAATTAATTAAAAAAAAAATCAGTAAGTGTATTCTATTTTTTATCCATTTGTCTACTTACATTCTATTTACAAATTCACCACACACAGTTATTGTTGATAACTGTAATTTATAGAAAGCCATATCAAGTGGCAACGCTCCAGGTGAAGATGGAATACCTCCTGAAATTATTAAGTGTGGAAAGTCAGCCCTGATTGTGCCACTTCACAAACTCCTGTGTGAGTGGTGGAGAGAAGGTAAGGTCCCCCAGGACATACGTGATGCTAAGATCATTACGCTGTATAAGAACAAGGGTGACCGAAGCAACTGTAATAATTATCGTGGCATCTTTCTCCTGAGCACTGTGGGCAAAGTCTTCGCACGCGTGGTTCTTGCTCGCCTACAGGCCATGAACACTGAAATTAAAGTGTTGCACAGAGGTTTACATTTGATATATTACTCTGTAGGTTGTGAGCATTTTACACTTTATATTAAGTAGACAGTTCCTGAGGAGTTACCATGCAAGTACACTGAAATTAAAGTGTTGCACAGATGTTTACATTTGATATATTACTCAGTAAGTTGTGACCATTTTACACTTTATATTAAGTAGACAGTTCCTGAGGAGTTACCATGCAAGTACACTGGTATTACAAATTGATACTTTAATTCTAATTCAGTGTTCACAAATACATGAATACAAAAATTATATGTAGCCTACATAGCAATCATCACGATTTCAATAATGTTTCCGGGCATTCCAAACCGGTAACTGCAGTATTGAAGACTGTGTGGAAGTGTAAAAACTTCTGTAAGTACATATTGTTGTTACAAAATGTAGTTACATAATTCTTGTTACACATGTGTACTTCCAGAAGTGAAAAAAGTGTTGTTACCAATGTCCTGTTACACATTTGTACTTACAAATGCTATTCAGTGAGTTGTTACATGTGTGTAATTACACCAGTATTAGAGCTGTAGATACAATGTACCAATGTGTACATACACTGTAGTTACATGCTACGTACACATCTAGTTACCATGTAACTTCACAGGTATTAGGGACACTTAATGTAAAGTGGGACCCCTTATGGTATGGCAGTGAGACCTGGTCTACATACATAAGAAAGGAGAATCGCCTGGAGAGCTTCCACCTTCGCTGTCTTCGCCGGATATTAAGCATTACATGGTGGGATAAGGTTACCAACACTGAAGTGCTGGAGAAAGCAGGCTCCATCAGTATGCGTCTTATGCTCTGTCATCGTCGACTGCGATGGCTTGGGCATGTGAGGTGTATGGATGATGGACGCATTCCCAAGGACCTCCTGTACAGTGAACTAGCCATGGGACTTCGCCCAAAAGGCTGCCCAATGCTGCGCTTCAAGGACGTTTGCAAGCTGATTGACATCGATACAAAGAGTTGTGAATTGGTAGCCACTGACCGCGGACACTGGCAACATGTTGTTCGGGAGGGAGTCAAACGGGGCGTGGAGAAAATAAACCTGCAGCTTGAAGAGAAAAGACAATGGAGGAAACAGAGGCAGCTGTAAGGTCCACCCACCAGCCGGAATCCAGTGACTGGTCGAAGACTGAATGCATGTAAGAGTCTTTCGGTGCTTCTGTAAAAATCACTTTTATTATTAATTTTCCCTTTTCAATTTTATTCTGACCTTTCGTATAATTTATCTGACTCCTATTTCTCGTGATTTTATTATTAATTTAAAAACTTTACTGCTGATCCCTCTAGTTGTGATCAAAATTTAGATCATTAATTAATTATAATATTTCCTAGTTTCCTTCATCGTTCGTTAGGAGCCTGGGTCACTTAGAGACCTGTCTTGGCCAGAACAGACTCACGACACATCTGGGCTAGTGGGCTAATCCGAAGATTGCTTACCTTAATGCAGTCATTTCCTCAATAAACTCAAAAAGAATAATTTTTAATGCAATCCCTAAGAAATAGCATGCTAGGCCAGTTTGGTGATCAGAACTCCCGAGCTTTAATGACGCGCCCCCGGCTTCGTCCGTTAATCTCTCCGTCTGACTCACCCTAGCACGCGAAGATGCTGAAAACACCAGCGGTCCTAACCTACTAAATGAATGATTTCAGACAATATCAAAAATTAATCAAGATTAACATTTATTTTTGCCAGGCAGGAATATTTTCAATTCAAAATAATTCAAACATTTTACACAACTGATCAGCAGAAAGTGAAAATAAAAATAAAACAAAACAAAGCACATATTGTTTTTTTTCCCTTTCTCACAGATCTTATCTCAAGATTAAAGAGTTTTATTGCTTTACTGTAGGTTGAAATTCTTGCTTGCTGAAATCCATCCTTGAATCCACAGCAGAACCAAAATAAGACCCTCTACCTCTATCAGCCATCGGTTTTTGTGTGCAACCTTTGTGGCAGAGACTGTCAAGCTAGAATAGGACTGTTGAGCCACACTAATCGTTGCTCTCAACAAGATTGAACAAACCAGACAGGGCGTTACCATTGTCTTTCGAGACAGACGGATGCTGAAATGATGTCATTGCATTTAATCTTTAAATTCTAAAGGGATATCTAAAGGGATAAAACTTAAAAGATTTTACTTTCACTTCTCTTTTCCTTTAAATGCAAGGCTTTATAGGAGCTGATTGTCTTTTACTTTCCTGATCAAGTAAATGGGAGACTTTATTTGAACTGGCTGTTAGATCAGTGTTTCCCCAACCTTGGCACTGGAGTTCCTCCAACAGTTATTGATGTCTCATTTGTCTGACACAACCATTTCAGGTCTTTCTGTTCTAGTAAATGATGCACATGGCGTAGGGCTGGTCAATTAATCGAAATGAAATCGTAATCGAGATTAATCGGAAGCTCCGATTGTCATGCGTATCTTGTAGTGAAGCACGGTGATCTGTGATATCTATTTCTATGTGATCTGTGATCAGCAGTAAATCTTCATCCGAAGGCCAGAGGGCGCTCTGTCTCTCGGAAATGCCAAAAACACCTGAAGGAGAAACCTAGAGAACTTATACTGACTGTATTCTGTATACTTATAATGCAATGCGTTAATCACTGCTTAGAATATTATGAACTATGTTATGTGCGTTATTATGTGTAAGAAGCCACATCATTTCACAGACGGATTCATTTTAAACACTTGGCTAAGTTTTTAGTAAACATATTATTAAATGTGGTATTTTCACGTGCTTTGAGATGTAGCACCATTTTTTTTACACAGCGCCGTAGTTCACTAAGAAGCTACGCAAACAGCTCTCATAATCACAAACGATTTCTTTTCGATTTTATAATCGTTCGATTAAATCGATTTCGATTATGAACACGATTAGGCGTAGTTTCTAAGTGAACTACGGCTCTGTGTACTACATGCTGCACCATCTCAAAACAGGTGCTGGAGATTTACGGCTAATCAAAGAACCGGCATTATTGACAAAATGCTCATGACAATTGCCTTCGATTAATCGCCCAGCCCTAACATGGCATCACCATTTTCACAAATTCATGTTTTTTTTTTTTTACATGATGAGACAATTGTATCATTTTCAGAAATTTGCTTATTTAACCCCTTGCGCTCTGCAGCTATTTGGGGGATTTCCGCCTGCATTTGGCCTACCTAAATTCAAATGGTTCCCATATACACAGACAATGGAGGTAAAAAAAATGGTTTCATTGTATACAAAACCATTTAAACTACATAATATCAGTGTTTTTCTTTATAAATAACATTATATACACTGTAACCGATTTTTGTAATTTGAACAGTATTTTACTGTAATATCTACAGTAAGATACTGTAAAATGTATATACAGTATTTTACTGTAAACTGCAAAGGATTATGGGAAAATATATGATCACTACTGTAATTCTCCACTACTGTAAATCCGTTTACAGTAGTGAACTTGCCCGCGAAAAATTGACCAATGGCAAGGGAGATTTTTTTTTCTCCTGTTGAGAGGAAGTGGCGGTAAAAAGGACAAAAGAGAAATGTTGCATCAATAACTCGACAAAAAGGTTAGTATATTATTTCTGTTTTATGAAAAACTGAACAATTTTAATTTGTTTTCACTTGTTAACAGCAAACTAACAATATTCATCGTGTTTTTCATGTCGGTAGCCTTTTTTTTTCTGACTGGCGGCCGGGGCGCCGCCATAACGGTGAAAACATGGACTGGTGAGTAAATTAAGGTGACCTATATTAGTCGAAATAAACTTTATTTAAACTGAGAAACACGTTTGTATATTCGGCTGCCCTTTAATGCAAGTTAGTTCGTCTGACGAGCCCTTACTCAAGCTTAACAGCAAACTGAGGTGAAATACTGAGGTAAAGTGCGTTAAGCAACACCACTGTTTCTGTGGAGATTTTAAACTGTATTTTCAAGCCCTTCTTTTGCTTGTCATTTTCAAGTTTCTGGTCTGGATGTCGTCTGTAACGTCGGAGCGCGGAGGTGTATTTTGGATCTTCTTCTGTGAATGACTGCCATAGTATCGACGATAATGAACTGGTAAGCTAATAATGTCAGTAAGCCGAAGTTGACAAACTTAACGTTAGTCACAGAGCAGCATAATATCTTTTAAACGCTGCCTCTTTATAGCTGGCAAGGTAATTCTCTTCAAATGATGTTTAAGTAAGAAATGTGTGTATGAATGTCGTATAGACGGTCCCTTCAGTGACAGACGTGACATAAACAGCGCGCTAACATGAAACACTGAGGTAAAACTGAACACCGCGGTTAACTGCATCTTTTGTGTTTTATTTTCAAGTTTGTGGTCTCGTGGTCATGTCGTCTGCATCGGAGGTGTATTAGAGTCTTTTCTGGTGATTGCCGTCGTCGCGGTGCAAACAACAGGTGAGCTTCCCCTTTCATCAATTTTAACTAAGTTAATGTTAACGTTACTAAATTAGCCAAATTAGCCACAGGCTGCTGTTCTCCACTGACTTGCAGAACAGGTTAACTTTTTAAAGAGAGTAACGGGCTAGCAATATATTAATATAGCAAGTTTTGCTAATAAATATTATAAATGTTTATTTTATTAAAAATGTAGATTTTATTACTGTACAGTAGTTGTCTTTTCTGATCATAAACTATAGTAACACTAAAAGGGTGTTGTGACACTGTCTGTTACAGGAGATTTCTCCAAGCACTAACTGGATGCTGACCATCAAGGGCAGAATCATCATACAGCCAGCTGTCCATTTTACAGACATGCAGAATCAGGTAACCCAAAACATTTTTGTTTTACATTGCA
Organism: Garra rufa; assembly: GCF_049309525.1. Taxonomy (NCBI): domain Eukaryota; kingdom Metazoa; phylum Chordata; class Actinopteri; order Cypriniformes; family Cyprinidae; genus Garra; species Garra rufa. The sequence goes on from NC_133361.1 coordinate 3,679,550, forward strand.
TTTACATTCATGCATTTTTCAGATGCTTTTATCCTAAGCAAGTTATATTGTATTTAAAGTACACATTTGAAAGGTATTTATTTCCGGGGAATGTTTTTTATTACCATGTCTTGTCACATCAAGATTGAGTTTGCATGCACATTAAAATTATTTCTATTAAACCAGCATTTAAACAGCAAAATGCAGCTGCTTCAGGTATCTTTAACTTACTGTAACCTTTAAATTCATAATAGCAATCTTACCGTCTGTCAATTTAGATTATTGTTACTGTAAAGCAACAATTAGAGATTTTTAATCATAGTAGGCTTATTATATGCACAGACTTTCTAGGAAACACACGTTTAGAATGTTTATATGAACAGATTGGTTAGCATTTAGCATGGTCTGTGGCAGACTTTTGAGTGTCAGGGCAACAAAATTCAATAAACAAGAATGTAATATTAAGTGATTTAAATCATGAAGAAAATATTGTCTTTTTGCTCCATTTAGTAAAAACGGTTCTTAACAAAGCCATGTTGTGCATCTCTGCACACAGCAGTGTTTCATTACTGAATGAATTTACCTTTTTTAAACACCTAGAATCAGTGACTTACTGACCCATTCATAAAATTCTTTATAAAAAATTTCAAGAAAAAGTTTCTTCAGTTTTTTTTCTTACTACTGCGTTCGTATGTAGTATATCATTTTTTTTTTAAATGCATACACCACCAAGTTTGACAGTTGAGGCAAATTCTTTAAACACTGTTTTTCTTGTGCTTGCAGGTTTGTTCAGACAGTCAACCTTTGTGGCAGCAAATGCATTGACAGTCACAGATCAGATGGACTTCTGGAAAGAGGGTGCAAACAACAAGCATCAGCCTGAATCCCATTCTGCCGTTTCTCATCAGAGAGCTTGTCAACTTTGACTCAAAACTACTAAAATTTAACACAACACAAACACATTTTTACTGTATGATTTTATTTTATTTACACTACCAGACAAAGCTTTTGAACAGTAAGATTTTAAATGTTTTTAAAGAAGGTCTCTTCTGCTCACTAAGCCTGCATTCATTTGATCCAAAGTACAGCAAACACAGTACACTTTTGAACCATTTTTATTATTTAAAATAACTGTTTTCTTTTTGAATATATTTTAAAATGTAATTTATTGCTGTGATCAAACCTTAATTTTTAGCATCATTACTGCAGTCACATGATCCTTCAGAAATCATTCTAATAATTTGATTTTCTGCTCAAAAACTATTATGATGTTGCTGAAATTATTATAATGCTAAAATACATTTTTTTTCAGGTTTCTTTGATGAATAGAAAGTTAAGATAAACAGCATTTATCTGAAACAGAAATAGTTTGTAACATTATGAATGTCTTTATTATCACTTTTGATCAATTTAAATCATCCTTGCTAAATAATATCTTTCTATTCATCAAAGAATCCTGAAAAATCTAAAAATTAAATAATGTTTATCAGCATACTAGAATGATTTCTGAAGGATCATGTGATACTGAAGACGAGTAATGATGCTGAAAATTCAGCTTTGATCAAAGGAATAAATTAAATTTGGATCAAATTAATGCAGGCTTGGTAAGCAGAAGAGAATTCTTTAAAAAAATCTTAGTGTTCAAAAACTTATGACTGGTAGTGTACTTACTTATTTTTGGTTTTCAGTATGTGTATGTTTGCCATGATACAAAGTCTCTGTACTTTTAAAAAGAAAATGTTCAACAATTAAAAAGAATATTATCAGAACTAATGCTTATGAGTTATTGTGATTTTTATGGGGTTGGGGTGGTAAAAATCTTGAATTACAGTGCTGTAGGTTAATTGGATTGTTTTTACAGGTAAAAAATGTTTAAAATAAATGAAAATAAACTCTATAGTACTGATACTGTAATTGAAAATACAGTAAAAATACTGTAATTGAAGATACAGTAAAAACACTGTAAATTAAATTACAGTAAAAATAATGTAAATGAAATTACAGTAAAAATACTGTAAATGAAATTACAGTAAAAATACTGTAAATGAAATTACAGTAAAGACCTTTTAGTACTGTAAATGCACTTACAGTATTAATACTGTAAACATTTTTACAGTAACTTACTGGCATCCAGCTGCCAGTAAGTTACTGTAAAATTTACAGCAAACTTTTTACAGTGTACTTGTAACTGAGAGACTTGAGACTTTAAGAGTTGCAATAATGCAGCAGAGATGTAATAAAGGCAACCTGTAGCAAACTTTTGGAGAGAACTGACTTGATTTTAGAAAGGAAGCGCAGACGAAAGAAGCTAGAACCTACTACAGCACTACTTTGTTTATCAAATTTTAAGGAGTTATCAAACACCACCCCCAGATTCTGAACCTACGGAGAGATGAAGGAATTTAAGGTCCCGAGATTGAGTTGAACACTTGCCCTGTGTTCGGAGGGACTAAAAACAATAACTTTGGTCTTATCAGAGTTCAAGAACGGAAAGAACTCTTTTCTAAAGATAGAGGCCAAAGAGAGAAGATAGAAACTCTTACAAGGGCAGTTTCAGTGCTGTGGAGTGATTTGAACCCAGACTGAAATTTTACAAAGATTATTAGTTAAAAAAAAGACTGAAGTTGTGGGAGCACGATTTTTTTCCGTTATTTTTAAGAACAATGGTAAGGTACATTTTTACTAAAACAGAGGCATCAAGAGAGGGCTTCTTGAGAACCAGGTTAACAATGGCAATTTCAGGTCCTCCGGAATAGACCCGGATTTCAAAGAGTTATTCAACAGTGATAACAAACCCCAGGCCCATGGTATCAATGATTTGCCTCAAAAAGCGAGGGCTTATTATGTATAGAGAGAGACAGAGAGACTTGACGCAGTACAGCTGAATCACTCCTGCCATTTGATTTAATCTGATAGTTTGTGTGGATTTATTTACTCATATAAATTACATGCTATATTGAATAAATGTGTGCAATAAATGTTTTTTTCAATTTCAATTTTGCTCCTTTATCATCATCACTTTTGCTTCGGCTCTTCTCTGGCTTTGCTCGGTCAACTTCTTGGTTTATAGAAGACTGTTAATTAGGGCTGTAACGTCCCAGTCAATTAGTCGATTAATTGGTCGATACGGTCTGGTTCAATGTTGGGTGTAACGCGTTACTAAGTAACGCGTTACTGTAATTAAATTACTTTTCCACTGAAAAAGTAGAGTAACTGATTACTGTTCATTTTTAGGTATTTTAATTACAGTTACTTATAATGTACTTGCGTTATATTGTAAAATAATTAAAGTCGCTGAATATCATTATTTAATTTGATTAATTTATCTTCTAAAGGTAAAAGCAAACTCTGCCGCTTTAAAATCGTTGTAGTGCTGGTGCACGTGATTTCGCGCCAGTTTGCTGCATAGTCGTATTAAAGTGGAAGATGTCGGACTCGGCTGAAGCGAGTGGCTGTTTTACAAAGTGGAAATATTCCCATCACTTCACTTTTCTGAAACAAGCAGACAAGAACATTACAGTTATATGTAAGCTATGTCCTGGGGAGAAGAAACTATCAGCCGCTTTCAATAGCACGAGTAATCTACTAAAGCACCTGACACGGCAGCATAGACAAACACTTCTGAGTGATCCTTGTTCGTCATCAACGCAAAACACCGCGGCAACTCCTGCTAAGCAGGCAAAACTGGATTTTACTTCGGCAGCACAGAAAGTGTCTGAAGGTGAGCTTAAAAAAATGATTGCAGGCTACGTTGTGGAAGAGATGCTACCGCTGCGTACTGTAGAGTCTCCGTCTTTTAGGTGCATATTAAACAAAATACCGATGTGTGGCAAAAAAGCAGCACTGCCCGATCGAAAAACGTTTTCTACTTACTTAGATAAGTGTTATTCTGACATGGAAATGGAGCTTAAAGGGACATTCGAGAGTTTGGAATATATTTCCACGACTGCTGACATTTGGAGCAGCCATAACAAAAGTTTTCTCGGAATGACGGCACATTGGATTGATCCTTCTACTTTTGTACGAGGACATGCAGCACTAGCATGTAAAAGAGTTCGAGGGAGACACACATATGATGTAATCGGCAATGAAATCGAGCAAGTACATTCGGCTTATGGACTGAACTCTAAAGTGACAGCCACCGTGACCGACAACGGGTCCAATTTTATCAAAGCTTTTAGAATGTTCCAAAAATCAGACTCTGATGAGGAATCCGAAGAAGATGAAGAGGTGACATTTACTGATGTTGAGCAGACCCTCTCCACAGAATCTGAAGGACAGTTTTCTCTCCCTCCACACATAAGGTGTGCATCACACACAATGAACTTAATTTTTCATGATGTCGAGAAATGGTTTCAAGCAAACGAGTCAAAATTCATCTACAGAAGTGCAACTTCAAAGTGTTCTGCAATGTGGACAAAATCAAACCGTTCTTCTGTTGCTTCAGAGTTAGTACAGTAGATACTTTTTTTAAGAAAAAACTCATAGTGCCTGTTTCAACAAGATGGAATTCCTTTCATGACGCCCTGTCCAGGATCACTGACATTCCCCTTGCTGAATTATTGTGAAGGCTACAAAAGCAATACTTACAAATGTTCAATATTGACAACACATTTTCAAAACCGTTCAGACAGACTGCATTACCAAACGCTTTTCTTTGGCCAAACAGTTGAATTAACCTCCAAAACTCATTCAGACCAACAAAACACTTCATACAGGTCTCAAAATAAGCTTGTTTCACCACAACACTGGCAACAATTCTCAATCAATTCTCAGAAAACCTACATTTCATTCATAACTCACTGATCTAAAAGCACTATCAATGTGGAGCATTACAAACACGTTTATCTTTGAAGTTTGAATGATTTGTCACATAAGTAATTAATTGTAGGATAGGAATAACATCTTTTCATTTTACTGACTGTATTACAGCACAAAGAATAAATAAAACAACAACAACAACAACATTTCCACCCTGTATTTTTGCATACCAAAAAAAACAAAACCCATCAACAATTACACCATTTACATCTGAAAAATAAAACTGAAAATTACATTTTTGTTTTTCAATTGCTGCTGATGTCACCTCCAAAACTCACTCAGACCAACAAAATAAGCTTATTTCTCCACAACACAACAATTCTCATTCAAAAAAAACATACATTTCATTCATAACATCTTGATTTAAAAAAAAAAAAAAAAAAAAAAAAAAAAAACAGGGAGCATTACATAATTAACTTTTTATCTTGCGATTGAATGATTTGTCATATAAGTTTTTACCTACTGGATAAGAATAACATCATTTTATTTTACTGTATTAGAGCACAAAGAATGAATGAGAAAAGCAGCATTTTCACCCTATTTCTTTATATACCAAAACAAAAACCCATCAACAGTTACAAAATTTACTTGTGAAAAAAAAAAAAAAAAAAAAATGAAAATAAGTATAAAAAGTTGAGAAAAATATATATAATCAAATGAAACATTCTGAAGCTATATATATATATATATATATATATATATATATATATATATATATATATAACATCATCAGTCTAGAATAATGAGGGAGTGTGTATGTTCTCTCTGTGTTGATGTTGGTTTCCTCTGAGTTTCTCCACAATCCAAACACACACAGGACAGGTGAACTGGAGACCGTAAGTGAGTGTGAATATAAATGTGTGTGATGGATTGGCCATATGTCCAGGGGGTCTCCAGCCTCCTCATGACCCTACCTAGGACAAGTGCTTTGGAAAATATATGGAATAGATGGATTGATGTTCAAAACTGAGTTCTAGTCCTCGATCTCTCTGCTGCTCTTTTTTCCTCCACCAATGTGTCTTCCTTGATCCAGGTTTCCAAACCAAATTATTCTGAAGCAATCCATTTATCAAAATATATTCAAACAAAAAAAATAAAAGAAAGAAAGAAAAAGAAGAAAAAGACTAAAATACAATTATTATAAACTTTTGGAGTTTGATTATTCTTCATGTTTCTAAAACTAGATTTTAAAAAGGGGGTCAATGGTCCTTGCGATGCACATTAAATCTTCCCCATAAATGCCTTGAATCTGGATTAAAATCACATATTTTTAGTATAAATTTTGGAATTGATTAGAGTGTTCAGGATTTAATAAAAATTAGCATTGTATTGCTTTGTATTCATTTTCATTTCCTAATATATTTTTTGTCGAGTTTCATATTATTGAACAGGACACCCTTTATTTGTATCAAGGATTGATTGCATTCTTCTTCTTCTTTCAGATCTGTAATCATTCCAATAATTTGGAAGCACTGCTCCTGTGGAAACCTTACTGATGATCTCTGCCTTCTTCCTGACTTCCATTAAAGACTGAATGCGATCTTGAAATCCAGGCTTAGCCTCTTGTTTCTCAGACTCAATCATCAGATCAATGTAGTCAGGGCTGGACAGAGGATTGAGTTTGAGGGCAATTTCCTGCAGCCGCTCCAAACACTTTTGAGATCCCTCTATTAGTCTGGCCACAGTGTCCTGGACAGCCTGAAACTCTTTTTCAAGATCTTCGAAGATCTTTTCTTTTGTCATGAACTGTCCATGTGCAGCCTCATAATGTTTTTTTAAATCCTGATAAGTTTCCTTTCTCTTTTCTTTGACATAATCCCATTTGTATTTCTGATTGAAGTGCACATTCCAGTCACACTTTCCAGGACAGACCGTACACTTTCCATCTTTCATAGCTATGCACATATATTTATCACGGTCATTTTCATAAGGACATCTGTCATGACATGTGAAGTGACATCTTTGGCAGTTCAATGAGTGGTAGCCAGTGTTGTTTTCAATCTGTTTTGGGACAGTCACTTCTATTGCATATTCAAAATTCTTGTTTGCATTCATTTCAGCCTTGTGCTGCTCCAAAGCAGCTCTTGTCTTCTTGATTTCGTCCAGTTTTGTCAGACCAGCATTGATTTGAGGTTGGAGACCCTGCACATGAACTTCTAGCTGCTGCCGCTCTTTCAAGACCTCCTGTGTGAGAGACAAGCTCTGGGTTTTCATCATTTTAAGGGATGTGAAGAATTTATTCATGCTGGAAAAACCCAACTTCCAGAACATTTGGTCAAAGTTTTCACAGTCCTCCTCATCATCTGCAGATTTATTATTGATAGCAAACAGAGCAGAGTTGTTGAACTTGAAGTGAAGAGGATCTCCAGACTCATTGGTAGAACAGGGCACCTCACAGACTTTGATGGCCTCAAGAACTGGAGGTGTTTTCCCATCTGCAAAGGTGACCAGCACAAGGATGTTTTGAGCAATATCCTTCCCAAATATGGAAAGAATGGAGTCAAAGACATATTTCTGTGTGTGTGTTAGACGGGCGAGTGAAGCCTGGACTACAAAACACACGGCATCAATGCAGTCGATCCCTCCACGGACAGAAAATAACTCTTGAATCTGCTTTATGATTTCCTGATCATGTGAAATTCCTCTGGTGTCACCAAATCCTGGTGTGTCCACAATAGTCAGAGAATATGGGACCCGGAAACCATCCATGTGATTAATTTGATATGCTGTGATATCTGATGTCTGACTTTCAGCCTGAGATTTCTGCTTCCCTTCATCTATTAGCACAAACCGGAAGTCATCTTCCCATTTCACTCCCAGAATGTAGTTGATCATGAAGTTAATCAGAGTGGTTTTTCCTGCACCTCTGGCTCCGATCATCATAATGGTCTTGTTCTCTTTTGGGATGTTTTTCCCAAATGTGCATCTTCTGCAGGATCCATTGCTGTTCTGCCATGTTTCTTTCATACGGAGTTTAAATATGGGTTGGATTTCATTTCTTCCGTCTTCTATTTTCTCACTCCAGTTGTTCTTTATATAATGTGCAACATTTAAGCCCTGACCTGCAATCACAGAAACAAAAGTAATACAGCTGTGATTTTTTTATGCATACACTTAGCTCTGAAATGGCCTATGAATATCACAACATTCTGTATCTCTGTTTGCTTGTTGTTATTTCTAAGGCCTGAGGTCCAGTGTGGGGTTAAGAATTGTGCTATAATAACCTCTACAAATACAACTCATTATATACAATAAACACTTTAAAGATACAGACATGTATATGATGAACACTGTTAAATTATACCATATGTATTGCATCAAAATAATATTTTACTAAAGGGGTGGATTATTTTATTATTATCAGTTGTTTATTAATAATGCAGCAAAACATTACAGTTACAGTTTTCATTAATAATGATTGCTATATAGATGATAACTAGTCTAGTGCTCTTATGAATGTTTTTAGCATGACTGTGGAAATTAACTACTACTAGTATACTAAATTTATTCGTTTTTCATTTCATTCTGTAACCTACTTGTTCTAGAAGTGTTTAATGCTACTGTTTTTAACAATGTGGATAATGTCTCTGATAGATAATATCATGATATATTCTGCATTTGCCTTACCGAATCGGCATGAGCTTTTTGATTAGTTTAAGTGCCGGCGATGCAGTGTTGCCAGATATTGCTATAAAAACAAATAAAACTGAAATAATAATAATAATAATAATAATAATAATAATAATAATAATAATAACAATAATAATAAACCAAAATTATTTTAAATATTTGCCAATATCAGATCAGATATCGCTGACCTTATACTGCAACTTCCCACTTGATCAACTTAAAGTGTCAAATTAAGTGGAAAAGACAAGTCCAAAAACACTGGATCTGATTTTAATTCTGTCCCAGATCCAACACACTGGCCCACATATTGTGAGTAACAATGGCATTTGGGCAGTCTGGTCCTGTTTGCCAGATTTGGGCCTCAAGTCCTCATTGAGCATGTAAGCCAAACAATTAAACCAAAACTAGCTCTAATGTGGGTCACAGTTGATTTTACTCTAACCCTGGTCTTCCCCACATTTCCGTCAGGCCAGATCCAGCTATTATAAGTGTTTTTGGACTTTTTTTCTTTTTCATTTGACACTTTAGAAAGTTAATAAAGTAGGAAGTTGCAGTTTAGGGTCAGCAAGATCTTTATCTTTATCTTATTTGCAAATGATTATTTATTATAGGCCATGGACAAGTTATTGCTGCTGAGAGGATACAACATTCGGTAAGAGCAAAATAATCAAACAAATAAACAATAATAAAAATATAATATTATCTGTCAGAAACACTATCAACGCTGTAAAGGGTAGCATTTAAAACTACCCTTATAAAAAAAGTTTATTCCAGTTTGCTATTAGTATACTTCTTTTTAAACTAAAAATAGGAAAGTATACTTTCTATCTACTTCTCAGAAATATATTTAAAATGAAATTTAAGTATACTTGACTTATACTTAGAAAAAGTCTAAATATATTTGAGCTCTACTTGAGAATCTGTGTCATCATTGTTATACACTAGTGAACTATTACACATCTTCTGAAGAGAATTTCCAAAACACATGTAATCTAACACAATGGTCAGACATAAAACAACATCATAACCATAGCTATTTAAAACTGTGTAAGGTTATGGAATAAAATGCTGACCCATGATGAGCTTTGGGTGTTGATCAACTCCATCTATGTTTTGGTTATAAATAATAAACTTCTTTATTTATTACCATGCATCATTATAGTGCACTTCTGTTTAATGTTGCACAGTACACATAAACAACTGGCATTTAAAAGCATGATTCAAAAAAAATCTATAGCTGCATTTGTAGCCTTCTTAAGACTCATATCCAGATCAGGCTGCATCAGTTAACTGTGTTGCATCCTATTAAAAGAAGCTAAATTCTATTAGGCCACATTTACAATTACAAACTTCCAGTTCAATTAGCCAGTGTCAAGTGCTACATCCAGACCACAAGTGGCCCTCACATATTTTATAATATATAGGGCATATTTGCCAAATGTGGATTAGCCAATGCTGATTATGCCATATATTTGCCAAAAGTGACCCAAATTGTTATTAATTGTTTGGGAAATATTTGTCATTGTGGACCACTATTAGCCAATGCTTACTGTGCCATGCATATCTTCACCAAATTTGCATCACTACACTGAAATGCTTTTCAACTGGTGTCTGCAGAGTTAAACTACATTTATTTGTTTCAATCAAGACCACTTACCGTATTCAGTCTTCAGTCTTCTGTGAGCGGTGACCTTTTGGAGTTAAAACAACACATCATTCAGTAAAAATAACTTTGATTGATTAATTGTCTGAGTTTCTGTGGGATATTACTGTATATAATTATTATGACTCCTATCAGAACAAACATGAAAGACCAAAAGTCTTGAAGACTCACCTGCAGTGAATGATCAGTTTGAAAACCGATCTTCCTTCTCGTCTTCTCTCTCTCATATTCCTCTCTCCACTCCACTCGTCTTCTCTTCAGTTCATCTTCATGCTGTTCTTCAAGGAGTTTCAGTTTGTCTTCAAGAGTCTTCTGTTGATCTTCTCTCATGTTTCTTTCTTCTTTCAATCTCTTCTCTAAATCCTCTAGTTGTTCTTGTTTCTCTCTTTCTATTCTCTCTTTCTCTCTCACTATTCCCTCCATTTCATTCTGCACTCTCTGAATCTCTTTGTCTTTCTCTCTTCTTTTCTCCTCTTCTTCTTCTCTTTTTTGTCTCTCTTTGTCATGACACTGTCTTTCATTCTCTATTCTGGTCATCAGTCTGTCTATTTCTATTTGTAGATTTCCCTTTTCTTTCTTCACAGTCTCTTTTTCTTGCTTCATTTCATCTTTAAATATCTCTCTTTCTCTGTTCATCTCATCTCTCATCTGCCCCTGTTCCTTCATTTCTCTTTTATATCGTTCTTCTCTTTCATTAAACTCTTCTTCTCTTCTGTTTCTGTCTGTTTCATGATTCTGTCTTTCATTCTCTATTCTGTTCATCAATCTGTCAGTTTCTGTGTCGTATCTGATCTGAAGATGTTCTTTTTCTTTCTTTGCAGTCTCTATTTCTTTCCTCAACTCCTTTATTTCATTTTTAAACTCCTCTTTTATACGCTTCATCTCGTCTCTCATCTGCTCCTCCTGTTCCTTCATTTCTCTTTTATATCGTTCTTCTCTCGCTCTGAGTTCCTCTTCTTTTCTCTTTCTGTCTTTGTCCTGATTCTGTTGTTCATCCTCCATCATCATCTTCATTCTCTCTTTCTCTTCTTCTAGTTTCTTCATCTCTTCTTCTCTTTCTCTGACTCTGTCCATCAGGATCTTCATCTGTTGTTCTTGTTTTTCTCTCTCCATCTGTCTGAACATCTTACATGAGTAGAAACTTCCTCCGTTTGCTTTCACCATGTTGTCTATCTTCTCCAGTAGATCAGTCACCTGTGTTCGGTCTCCAGTCTCATTATTATTGAACACATGGAATCTGTTTCCACACGCTTCAATCAGGTTTCTGATCATAGATCCAGGTTTTCCCAAACACTGATCGATAGTTTTCTTCTTCAGAAAGTCTCCTCTGGTGAAGAGCACCATGGTGTACATTAATGAGTTTTCACCAAACGTCTCTTGGATGATCTTCACTGATGTTTCCTCCTCTTTAGTGAATCGTCCCAGTGGAATCAGGAGGAGAAACACATGTGGTCCAGGCAGGATCATGGAGATACAGTTGGTGATTTCTCTCTGGATCTCTTCATTAGTGAGTTCAGTATCAAACAGTCCTGGAGTGTCGATCACAGTAACACATCGACCATTGATTTCAGATGATTCTCTCTGACTTTCTTTAGTCACTGATTCAAAAGTTTCTTCTGCTGAAAACGCTTCTCTTCCTAAGATTGTGTTTCCAGTTGCACTTTTCCCAACTCCAGTTTTTCCCAGCAGAACGATCCTCAGTTCATCTTCAGTCTCTGATGAACCTGTAAAAGAGGAATGCATCAGTGTTAAATGTCATGTCTAGAATTAAAATAGAAAAATTGATTTTCAGCTCAATACCTTGTGACAGTAAATGTTTCTCTAGTGAATTAATTTTCTTCTTCATCTCTCGATATTTAATCAGTTTTTGCATCTGCACTTCCAGAAATGTCTCCGTGGAGAAAAACTCTCCTCTGTTTTCTTCCAGCATCTGCTCGATGTTCTCCATCAATGTGGACACTTGTGTTTTGGGGCCAAAAAAATGACGTCGTCCTCCAAATCTCTCAATGACAGACTGTGTTTCTTCATTGAGTTCTGCTGTCTGATGCTCTGAATTTTGCTTTATGAGGATCATGATGTGTTTGTTGATTCTTGAGCTGAAGATCCTCTGGATCTCCTCTATTTCTGCTTTGTCTTCATTATTGAGTGGAGCATCAGGAATAATGAGGAGAAAAACATGAACTCCAGGATGACAGAGAGACACACAGCAGACAGTCTGACGCATCACTTCCTCCTCTGAGAGCCGAATCAGAGCTGGAAGCTCCACCAGATTGATCTGACGTCCATGAAGCTCCTCATCAGATCTTCTGTCAGACTTCTGCACAATCTGCTCTGAAATGGAGGACTTTAATGTCCTGTCACTCCCGCACACAACCAGATTCAGCTTCACACTCTCTGAAACTAATAGAAGATTATTAAAAATGTTAATTTATTTTAAGAAACTATTAAATATCAAAAACCAGAGGTGTAAAAAGTACTCAAAAATTTTACTCAAGTGAAAGTAGAGATACTCAGTGAAAATTTTACTCAAAAGTACAAGTATCTGGCCAAAAACATACTTGTGTACAAGTAAAAAAGTACAACTTTAAATTATACTCAAGTATTGAAAAAGTAAAAGTACTTTTTTTTCCTGACAGACATACAGACGTATGGTGTAAAGTGAGAGAACAAAACAAAATGCAATGGCACAGGTTAAACACGTATATTGCAAGAACAACAATTAAAATGAAGCTCATCGGAAAAGAAATACAAGAAAAGGAACTAAAAGGAAACTCCATCCTTTCCACCCTCATGCCATCCCATATGACTTTCATTTATCAGATGAACACAAACTAAGTGTTTCAGAAAAATTATCTCTTAACACAAGTGTATGGGACATCCAAAAATGACACTTCAAAAACTCTACACAAAGTGAAAATGACAGTAGTTTATGCAACCCCTGTTAATGAATCAGGGTCTTCTTAAGTGAAACGTCATTTCAGCAACTATATTACATATGTGAGTTTGTGTGCTAGCGCTTTCTACACAAAAACTAAGGTAAACCCTTTACAGTTCCGGATGATATATTACTCTTACCTTTATGAGCAAAAAATAAGTTTCACATTGCACAGGCACCTCCAAGTCCTTCAGTGCGCTTCGGCTTTCACTCTCCGCACAAACGACTGGATATATGCGCCTAGCACACATTTACCTTAAAACGATTAAACTAATATTGTGATATGCTTTAAGTGTCACGGGGACGGTCGGAGACGAGCGGATCAATTCGCAGCATTTATTAGATAAGACAAAATAAAACAAATACACAGGGGCAGGCAGAAATCGTAGTCAAAACACAGGCAGAAAGGTCGCGGCTGGCAGCGAGAATCAAACACGGGAGGGAATCCAGGAATCAAACACGGGAAAACAAACACGGGAAGAAACGCTCAGAAATGCAGCCGGGGCAATACAAGACTTCGCGAAGATGCTGAGTTTGAGAGTGGCGGAACCAGCGTAGGCTCTGGGAGGCTTACTGTAACTTGCTTATTTTCCGTAAGTGTTGGGGTGTCTTGACCTGTCTCGGAATGTAAAGCCATGTCCTGGCTTGACTCAGGATGTGAGGTCGTGTCCCGGCTGTGAGTGTGAGAGTGGCTTAAATGCAGTCCTAGAAATGAGGTGCAGGTGTGAGCGGTAATCAGTGAAGTGAGAAACAAGGAGCAGGTGAATGCAGTGATTAGTGCAGTGGCTTGTGGGGAATGAAGTCCATGATGTGTAGTGCAAGAGTTAATGATGACAGGATGACTCAATTTGTGACATTAAGATTTTATATCTATGGATTTTAATTTAAATCGTGATGACTTGAGAGGGCTAAATTGATCTGTCTGCCACTGGCGCTTGGTCGTTACTTTAAAAAACAAAATCTTGAATTTAACAAACAAAAAGTGTTCCAATTATATTTCTAAATTAACTTTATAAACTTAAGAAACGAAAATAAATATAAACACGTTGCTATTAAAAATAGCAGCTGTGTAATGGGGAAGAGAAAGAGAAAAAAGACGGGCTCGGGCCAGTAATTCTGATGAGCTGTGGGACATTTTTGCAACAAATGTTTGTTTAATTACCCATTTAACATTCTAATTTACTTCACTTTAATTTAATACTTTATTTTATTTTATGTATTTTATTTTATTTTTTATTTTTACTTTTATTTATATATAATAAATAATTTATATATAAAACACCACATCACCGACGGTAGTAAAATTCTGCCACCGTCATAGCCATATTCAAAACTGAGACGATTTCACCCCAGCAGAGCTCCTCTTTCTCCTTACGGTTGTGGTACGTTTTCGACACATTATACAGGCAGACAATGTTAACTACAGAAGCAGTTTCCTCCATTTCCACTATCCAACGGACCATAGCAGCTGTTTTGCGGTCGCGCATTGGCTTTTGTGAAAGTACTGATGCAAGTACATAGCCGTCATCATCCCGATTTAACATCTTAAATATCAAACATGTTTGATATAATAAATCGGGGCAGCCCCGATTTGTTTGCGTGCAGATCGGGAGGTGCAAGATTCGATCTGTGAATGCCTCACATTACAAGATAATTGCGCCGAACATCGGGACCGATCGAGGTGCTCAATAAGAGCGGAGAGGGGAAAATCGGGGCAAAATCGGGCTAAAAATCCTGTAGTGTGAGCCCGGCTTAAGGGATAATCAATGGTTTGCCGTGCGTTAAAGGATTGCACGACGTGGAGGCTAATAACCGCCTGACGCGAAGCGGGTTGGTCCTCACCTTTAAGGTTCGTCAGGATTTACGAACTCGACCTCAGAGCCACTAGCCACTAGCAAGGCTAGGCTCAGAGTTTTACCCCTCTTGGCCTGGCAGTTTTCCAGGCAAGAAGTGCATTATTCTATGTACTACTCTCTCTACTTTCTTGTTCTGGGTGCGCCCAGACAAAGGACTACTACCTTCTCCTCGTGTGCCTGAGGGTCGAGGAGTATTTCTCCCTCTCGTTCTGGCTGGTCACCAGACAGAGGTATATTACCCTATCCTTGTGTGCCTGAGGGCCGAGGTATAAATTTCCCATATAAAATCACTCGCGTCCTGGCAATTTCCCCAGGTGGAGCCATTCCAGTGTCCTGGCAAGTTCACCAGGCACTACTTGTGTCCCTCTTGTTCTGGGTGCGCCCCGGACAAAGGACTACTACCTTCTCCTCGTGTGCCTGAGGGCTGAGGCGGATCATCTCCCTCTTGCTCTGGAGGTTTCCCAGGCAGAGGTGTACTACTTTCTCCTCATGTGCCCGAGGGCCGAGGCAGATTCTTCCCTCTTGTTCTGGCAAGTTCCCTAGACAGAGGTGTAATACCACTCACGTCTTGGCAATTTCCCCAGGCGGAGTTCCTTCAGTGCTCTTGGCCAGGTAAGTATTCTCAGGCACTACCCTCTTGTTCTGGCAAGTTCCCCAGACAGAGGTGTAATACCACTCACGTCTTGGCAATTTCCCCAGGCGGAGTTCCTTCAGTGCCCTGGACAGGTAAGTATTCTCAGGCACTACCCTCTTGTTCTGGCAGTTCCCCAGACAGAGGTGTACTACTTTCTCCTCGTGAGCCCGAGGGCTGAGGTAGATTCTTCCCTCTTGTTCTGGCAAGTTCCCCAGACAGAGGTGTAATACCACTCACGTCCTGGCAATTTCCCCAGGCGGAGTTCCTTCAGTGCTCTTGGCCAGGTAAGTATTCTCAGGCACTACCCTCTTGTTCTGGCAGTTCCCCAGACAAAGGTGTACTACTTTCTCCTCGTGAGCCCGAGGGCCGAGGTATATTCTTCCCTCTTGTTCAGGCAGTTCCCCAGACAGAGGTGTACTACTTTCTCCTCGTGAGCCCGAGGGCCGAGGTAGATTCTTCCCTCTTGTTCAGGCAGTTCCCCAGACAGAGGTGTACTACTTTCTCCTCGTGAGCCCGAGGGGCCGAGGTAGATTCTTCCCTCTTGTTCAGGCAGTTCCCCAGACAGAGGTGTAATACCACTCACGTCCTGGCAATTTCCCCAGGCGGAGTTCCTTCAGTGCCCTGGACAGGTAAGTATTCTCAGGCACTACCCTCTTGTTCTGGCAGTTCCCCAGACAGAGGTGTACTACTTTCTCCTCGTGAGCCCGAGGGCTGAGGTAGATTCTTCCCTCTTGTTCTGGCAAGTTCCCCAGACAGAGGTGTAATACCACTCACGTCCTGGCAATTTCCCCAGGCGGAGTTCCTTCAGTGCTCTTGGCCAGGTAAGTATTCTCAGGCACTACCCTCTTGTTCTGGCAGTTCCCCAGACAAAGGTGTACTACTTTCTCCTCGTGAGCCCGAGGGCCGAGGTATATTCTTCCCTCTTGTTCAGGCAGTTCCCCAGACAGAGGTGTACTACTTTCTCCTCGTGAGCCCGAGGGCCGAGGTAGATTCTTCCCTCTTGTTCTGGCAGTTCCCCAGACAGAGGTGTACTACTTTCTCCTCGTGAGCCCGAGGGGCCGAGGTAGATTCTTCCCTCTTGTTCAGGCAAGTTCCCCAGACAGAGGTGTAATACCACTCACGTCCTGGCAATTTCCCCAGGCGGAGTTCCTTCAGTGGCCTGGACAGGTAAGTATTCTCAGGCACAACCCTCTTGTTCTGGCAGTTCCCCAGACAGAGGTGAACTACTTTCTCCTCGTGAGCCCAAGGGCCGAGGTAGATTCTTCCCTATTGTTCTGGCAAGTTCCCCAGACAGAGGCATATTATCTCTCACGTCCTGGTTAAAGCCCCAGGCGGAGACCTCAGTACTCTGGCCTGATCCACCAGACTCAACGCTTTCCTTCCTTTCCTTGCTCTAGCAACACAGACACTAGGCAGGAATTTGGAATTATGGGGGCGTGGACATCTCGTTCCCCAAAGCGTTGATGACGCAGCTCGAGTTCCCGGAAGGGAACGTCTCAGGTTACGTATGTAACCCTGGTTCCCTGAGGGAAGGAGACGCTGCGTCATGGACCATAATTCCTGCATTCCTGAGGCGCATCACTTCATTCCTGGAAGCTGAAGCCTGAAGACTGAGGTGAGACTTTAGTAAGGTCCTCTTTAAACTTGTTAAACTTGTTCTGCTTGTTTTTCTGGTAAAATGAAGGAAGCAGCTTAAAGGTGTGGCCAGTGTTACAGCGAAAACTGTGAACTTCTTTTCCTTGTATAAAAATTACAACAGGAAAAATACTACTTGCGCATTTGATGTAAATTGTTAATTTTTTTCTCTTTTTTTATAGTCATATATGGTGTAAAATAACTTTATGACTAAGAACACAATTATATAATGGTTACATGACTAAGATGACAAAAAAATTACCTGCAAAACAAAAAGTGTTTAAATCAGTATAACGATATTTCTTACTTGTAGGTGCAGATGGTCCCTCTGCCATCTTTATTGGATGAGACTCCAGACAGATCACAAGAATAATGCTTCAAACAAATTAAAAACATGAATCAATCACACTCTTTAAATGAAAATGTTGAGGACTTGGTCAAAAGATCGACTGAGAGAACAGCATCTGCTGAGCTTAGCTTTACTTTCATTTAGCTCCTCCTGCAGTATTTTTTAACTGTTCTTCCTGATAGCTGTTAGAGGCGAGTCTGCATTCCAACAGAGAACAAACATGATCAGGGCCTGACAGATGAAAAGCATGAGAAGAACATGTAATGAAATTCTGTTTAGTATTATTTTAATGCACATCAGGTTTCACTGCAAAAGTAGTGATGAACTGAGAAACCAAAATACCCTTGACATTTTGACATATGAGAGGTCATTCAAACGTGTACGTTTCAGAATTCAAAGCGTTCTAAAAAGATTTTGTATTGAAGGCAAAATTACAGCTTTTTGAATGTAGATTAAGCGCTGCCTCTGCAGAAGTAAATCGACATAGCTGCCTGTTTAGTTTCATCATGGACGCTTGGATTTCTAGTACTTGAAGAACAAATATGTAAGTTGATGTTCAAGGTGTGATCACCTGAACAGCTCTTTGGAAAACATAACTTGCATTCCACAGATATCTTATTTTCTTTCTAGCATTTCTTCTGACTGTCAATACTTCATTGATCTAAATTTGATTACAATTTTTATATTTTCTTTATTCTTTTATTGTGTTAATCATTTTATTATTGAATACTTTTGTTGTTCCTCCTTCTAAAGTTGATCTCTGACATAATCACTACTCCTCTAATCAAGCATCAAAAAGAAATAATTAAAATTAAATATTAATGTCACATCCATGTTCCGTGTTTCCCCCCCATGCCAAAGTTCCTATGTTTAATTATATGGTCAGTTTCCTGTTCTTGTTATGTTAATTGATTATTCCTCTCACCTGTGTTCCTAATTAACCTTTGTATTTATATCCCTACCTGTTGAGTTCCTGATTGTCTAGTCTACTATGTTGTACATGTGTTTATCCCTTTTGTATTTCCTTTGTTTTGCTTTATTAAAGTCTATTTAGTTTATATTCAGAATCTCCTACGTCCTATCTACACAGTGTATTGTTACAGAAGACTAGACCAACTAATAATTCATCGAGGTCGCCGCTCGCTTCTCCACTCTAGCCCGCATAATATTTTCACAAGTATTTGTTGAGAATTATGATGAGGTGAATAATGGTATAAACACACATCACTGATACCCTTACCAGAAATAAGTATATTTCAAGTTTATTTTTTTTATTTTTTTAAACTATATATTTTCCTCTATGTGTGAGTTATTGAGATGAGCAGCTCTGTGAAACCAATCAGAAGCCAATCAGAGCAGAGCTCCTTATTATTATTCATGAACCTTCCAAATAAGGCAATAACAGCATCCCTCATTCTAGGGACAAATCCTAGGGGTTCTGGAGAATTTTTGCCCTTTCCTATGCCATATACCCATACCTGTCAAGTATCCCGTTTTGGCTGGGAAAGTCCCGTATTTTACCCTTCTTTCCCGCCATCCTCCTGTATTAGTATTTTCCCGTAAATCTCCCGTATTTTAACTAGTGATGTGTCGTTCGTGAACGAGTCGGCTCTAAGAGCCGATTCTTTGTAGCGAACGAGAAGAGCCGGCTCCCGTCGGGGAGAGCCGAATCTTCCGCCGTAAGTAGGGGTGGGATCATACCATTATGTGAAAGAAGGAAAGGGGGCGAATACTTTAAAGATAGCGAGTGTAGTTGTACAGGCCAGGTACACAGAGCGACAGAGAGAGGCGGGGGAGACGGCATTAAATGCGAGTCCATTGAGAGAAAGTGAAAAAAAATAAGTGCATTGTTGCAACATCGGTGCCCTCAGAGAGTCTTCTCAAAAACAGGACAAATAATTACAGAGAGGAGAAATCGCATCAGCCCATCCAAGCTGAGGCATCTCATATTTCTCGAACAAAAACGAGACGAAAAGGTTAGGGAGGGATGATTTCTGAAGTTTCATTCAGAACGAATCTGCTGCGCGGTTTTAGATGCGTACATATATGAACTGTATCATAGCCTATTGATCTATCCTGTGGGATAGATCGTAAACATAAGTTGGCATACCTCTGCTGCACGTCTCATTAAACATTAAAAATCTCAATATCTGGGAGTAAAAGAAGAGCAGACATATGGATAAATTTGACAACACAAAGGAGAACTTAATTCGGTCCGGTTTTCTGAGTGCCTCTCACACAGCACACGAGTAAGTTTCGCATCTCATGAAAGGAGAAATACACAAAAAATGATTTACGAATTACCCGTGTTGATGAATGTAAACAACTGGGAGACTATCAGACATGTATCAGTACATTGCATCCATGCGTTCGGTTTTAAAGGTGCCATAGAATTCATTTATACTATATTTTAAATTGTTCTCTTATATATACATAGAAGGTATATGGCATAGGAAAGGGCAAGACATTTTCAGAAACGGTTTTACAGGTCCATTTACAACCCTAGGATTTGTCCCTAGAATGAAATGCTCTGTTATTGCCTTATTTGGAAGCTTCATGAATATTAATGAGCTCTGCTCTGATTGACTGTTTCACAGACTGGCTCAACTCTATAGCTGGCACATTGATAAAAATATATATTTAATTAGGAGCTCTAGCCGCTTTTAATATGCGGTTTGTTGAATCTGCCGTTTTGAATTGCCGACATTTTAGTCTCATTACTGTGATCGCATGTAAAGTTACAATGCAGAGGGAGTGCTTACGTACCACACACGTTCAGCTGCTTGTCAGTGATTCTTAAGATCTGTAAATCATTCACCATCATCAGCGCAGTTATTTCTCCATCATTGTCCATCATCAGCGCAGTTATTTCTCCATCATTGGCCATCATCAGCGCAGTTGTTTGATGGGGTTACAGTAGAATTTTTGTGGGTGTTTGCACATTTTGGTGTCCAAGGAAATGAAACTGCAAATAAAGTAGCAAAAGAAGTGGTTAAAAACAATTACATTAATTTAATTGTTCATTTAAGTAAGAATTAATTAAGCATATTATCGTGGAGAGACTGAAGGAAAGGTGGCAAAAACAGTGGGATAAGGAGAAAAAAGGTGGATGGTTTTATAGAATTCAAAGGAAAGTGGGAGAGATGAGAAGTGCATGGAAAAACAGGAGAGATGAAATAGTAATATTGGACTATTTTGGACACACAAGGTTAAATAGTACACTTTATAAAATGGGTAAACATGATACGGGAAGGTGTGATTATTGTGGGCAAGAGAAAACAGTGGAACATTATTTAATGCAGAAATATGAGATTGAAAGAAGGTTGCTCATTCAGAATTTAAAAAAAATAAAATAAAATAAAATGTTATTTATACCAAAGTATATTTTGTAAAATATCTCAAGAACTGAGTGTTATTGTCACGTATCTGGTCTTCCCTGTCATCATGAACTCTTGCACCACACTTCATGGACTTCATTCCCCACAAGCCACTGCACTAATCACTGCATTCACCTGCTCTCACTTTACTGATTACCGCTCACAGCTGCACCTCATCACACTGACTGCATTTAAGCTTCTCACACACACAGCCACTCGGCGAAGTCTTATTGTCAAGTCACCTTTATTTATATAGCGCCTGTAGAGAATTTTGGTTAGCTCAAAGAATTTAAGATGATCAATATATGTGTGTATATGCATGAGACTGTTTCTCTCATCACATATACACTGCAAAACTCCACCAGGTCTTATGACCAATGAATAGGATGAAATGAGTTATTTAAAACATACATTTCAGTCAGGGAAAGTAGTTTAACTCACAGGAAATCGTGTATAATAATCGTCATTAAATATACGCAATTTCCAGTTTCTTATCAGTAACAGTAATAATGATATCGACTGGTTTCTTTGTCCAGCAAATTGTTCAGTGATACCCATTACTCTGACGTTGGCCCGTCGTCACGGCAACGTATTTTTACTAATCAGAACGGAGTTAAAACAATTGAACAGAATAGGGCTTAAGGTAGCAATATGAGATCGAAACAGTTTAAGTGACTTTTGTAATGTAAGCATTCAGCACAGAGAATCATTATATGTGAATATATGGTTGTTTATTAAACTATTCTACTTACAAACGATCGCACATAGACAAACGTACATAAAACACAAATAGACAGAGAACGCGTGAGAGAGAGAGAGAGAGAGTAAGAGAGAGAGAGAGAGAGAGAGTAAGAGAGAGAGACAGAAAGTGAGTTTGCAAGGGACAGGAATGAAAACGGTTCTGAACAACCTGAAATCGTTTCTTTTATAAAACGCCTTAAACGCAGCTATCTACGTTTGTAGAAAGGACGGATACTTGCAAGCTTGTTGTTGTTGTGCATTGGTTCCGTATGTGTTCAGTTCAGAAAGTCCTTTCCAGTTCCTTGAGAGTATTGCAGGCCTCATCATCTCCACTGCTAGGTGTCCAG
This sequence comes from Garra rufa, assembly GCF_049309525.1. Taxonomy (NCBI): domain Eukaryota; kingdom Metazoa; phylum Chordata; class Actinopteri; order Cypriniformes; family Cyprinidae; genus Garra; species Garra rufa. Next base: position 3,701,517 of record NC_133361.1, read on the forward strand.
AAGGCAAGAGCATGAGAGAGAGATGAGGGAAGGTTTATAAACCTGTAGGTCGTTCACGCCCACAGTTGGACCTTGTCCAATCCGGTTGATCTCAGTTTTGGAGGGAAGATTGAAAGTCTTTGTCTCTCAAAATGGTGTTTCGCATGTGGAAGCTGATTGGTTGTTCGGCCACAAAACTTTCAAAAGTTCAATAATACATATAAAGCAAGGAGTTATTAAGATGCCACAAACATTAACATTTAGGGAATAATAAATGCTGCTCATAGACACCAAACATGATCTATGTATCTTCTCGTTTGACTGAGTGATTCTAAATTTGAGAGTCTTAGCATGCACAATAATTCACCTATTACGGATTAATGTTTGAGGCCGACATACATAACAGAAACAACAATATAAGAAAAGGTAACACGTTGATATGTGTACATTTCTATATAACTGTATGTGGGACTGTATGTCTGAATAAGGAAAGTGTATCTGTATCTGTATCTTCTGTAAGAGTCTTATCTTGATGGTGGGGGGATGAGTTGGATAGTGACCAGAGGTCTGGCTCATAGCACTTAGGTGTTAATCACGGAGATAATCGGGGGAGAAGTCATTTAAGGAATATAACTAGTTATTTCATGTCTGATGGGCTCCAGGCACTACAGCCTTTTACAATACAGATTGTGTCAAAGCAACTGCACAGTATTTAAACAGCACCATATTGTGTAAGTAACACATTATTGTAACAATCAATTTTCAGTTAAAGGCAGTTCATCAATGAATTCAGTGATATCATCGTCAGTTCAGTTCAAATAGTATACGATATCGCTGGAAAATGTCCCCAACTAAGCAAGCCAGAGGCGACATTGTTCCTTCTGGTCATTATTTCCGAGCATTTATTCCCGTGTTTGATTTCCTGTGTTTTTGATTCCTGGACTCCTTCCCGTGTTTTGATTCTCGCTGCCAGCCCCGACCTTTCTGCCTGTTTTGACCACGATTTCTGCCTGCCTCTTAGTGTTTGTTTGGTGTTTGTTTATTCTCATTAAATGCTGCAAATGGATCCGCACGTCTCTGACCCTCCTTGTGACAGTTATAGTTTTATTTTTCAGTTTCTTAAAAATCTAATTTGTGGGAGATATACAAAAAAATAATAGTAATAAGTCATGTTGATCCACACTCCATACCAGTTGGTGGGAAATACACCATTTTGATGTTTGTCAATCGCTAATAAAATTTCAAGAAGAAGAAGACTGTTGGGCCACTGTTTAGTATACTGCTCTGCAAACAAATCAAATTTAGTTAAATTGGATATAATTCAGCCTCAAGTCCTAAGAATTTGTTGTGGGGCATGTCTAACCTCTCCAGTCTCAGCTCTTCAGGTAGAGCTATAGGAGAAATGCCACTACAGATAAGAAGACAACAATTCATAGTTTCCTATTGGGCAAATTTAAGTGGTCAGAGGGAAAATCATGCTTCTAAAAAAGTTAATAAGAGATATGAGACTGGAAGAGGTTGGATATGCTCCAATAATTCCTTTATCCCCAGTGTCATTGTGGGTTATGCCCCAACCAAAAGTTGATCAAAGCGTATTAGAAAGAAGACAAAAGGAAGGGCCCTATGAAATGGAGGTATATGATGTAAGGGAATATATGGGGTTAAAGTATTTGCACATTTTCACAGATGCTTCAAAAGATCCAAAAACAAGTCATGTGGGCTCAAAAGTGAATAAGAATAATAGAATATCAGACTGTGTGTCAGTGTATACTCCAGAGATGTTTGCAATAATTATGGCAATAAGGTGGATTAGTGAAGTTAAAATATCAGTGGCAATAATATGTTCAGATTCTAGTTCAGTTCTAATAAGTTTGATTGAGCAGAAGTCAGAAACAAGACAATATATGATAATAGAGATATTTTTATGGGTTCCAGCTCATATTGGGTTGAGAGAGAATGAAGAGGCAGACAATTTAGCAAAAAAAAAAAAAAAAAAAGCCTGAGAAAGAGACAATGTTGACATCCAGATTCCCCTTAGTAGGTCAGAAATTAAATCAGCTATCCAAAAGAAGATATTGGCAGTATGGCTGCTTTATTGGGCCACTGATACCAAAGGAAGGCATTTATACCAAATACAGTCAACAGTGGGTAAGGGAAGAGTATCAGGATGGAGCAGAGCTGAGGAGAACATAATCACAAGGTTATGATTGGGGAATACAAGATTGAATAGCACAATGCATTTAAAAAGCAAACACCCAACAGGGCTCTGTAAGGATATGTGACGTCAATGAAACAGTTGAACATGTTAAAATGTACTGTAGGAAATATACTGTTGTATACACTTTTCTTTTTCTCTTCTTTTTATTCTAATGTAAATCCTGCCAAGAGGGTGGAGCTGAACATGCAGTGCCAGATGAAGCTCAATGAAGACTCTCAGCAGGTATAAGAATCAAGGATGATTCAATGTGGATTAATAGGGTAATCAGGAAATTTTGTAGTTAGGGTGTCAATGGTCCATTTGAGAGATATGAGGCGGTAATGCACTGTGTGCAGGTGCCAGGTCGTGCTGAAAAATGAAATCTTCATCTCTATAAAGCTTTTCAGAAGATGGAAGCATGAAGTGCTCCAAAATCTCCTGATAGCTAGCTGCATTGACCCTGACCTTGATATAACACAGTGGACCAACACCAGCAGCTGACATGGCACCCCAGACCATCACTGACTGTGGGTACTTGACACTGGACTTCAGGCATTTTGGCATTTCCGTCTCCCCAGTCTTCCTCCAGACTCTGGCACCTTGATTTCCGAATGACATGCAAAATTTGAGCAACAGTCCAGTGCTGCTTCTCTGTAGCCCAGGTCAGGCGCTTCTGCCGCTGTTTCTGGTTCAAAAGTGGCTTGACCTGGGGATGTTTCTACTCCAGACTCAGTCCACTGCTTCCGCAGGTCCCCCAAGGTCTGGAATCGGTCCTTCTCCACAATCTTCCTCAGGGTCCGGTCACCTCTTCTCGTTGTGCAGCGTTTTCTGCCACAGTTTTTCCTTCCCACAGACTTCCCACTGAGGTGTCTTGATACAGCACTCTGGGAACAGCCTATTCGTTCAGAAATTTCTTTCTGTGTCTTACCCTCTTGCTTGAGGGTGTCAATGATGGCCTTCTGGTCGGCAGTCTTACCCATGATTGCGGTTTTGAGTAATGAACCAGGCTGGGAGTTTTTAAAAGCCTCAGGAATCTTTTGCAGGTGTTTAGGGTTAATTAGTTGATTCAGATGATTAGGTTAATAGCTCGTTTAGAGAACCTTTTCATGATATGCTAATTTTTTGAGATAGGAATTTTGGGTTTTCATGAGTTGTATGCCAAAATCATCAATATTAAAACAATAAAAGGCTTGAACTACTTCAGTTGTAATGTAATGAATCTAAAATATATGAAAGTCTAATGTTTATCAGTACATTACAGAAAATAATTAACTTTATCACAATATGCAAATTTTTTGAGAAGGACATGTATCTCACCTGCACACAAACAGATTCAGCAGTCCTCAAAATGAATAAAAACAGTCAAACTCTGAATATTTTTCAAACCTGCAATAATTAAATACGGTAAATAAGACAAGTATCAATTATTTGTTTAATCCTATTTTATAAACCAATGTTCTTGCTTCGGACCTTCGATGATCCAGTTCATCCATACTAAGCAAAAATAAGACATTTGAACTTGAAAATTGAACTTTCTTCTCCTGCTTCTGTTCTTCATGCATTTAGTTTAATCTGCGCCCTCTACTGTACAGACGAGAATTTACATTTCCTTCAATTTCACTTTTGATGTAAAAGTGTTTTACAATTGTAAAATAACTTTTTTATATTAAAATCAAACAAGCAAGCCCTGCCCAGATTTAAAACAGTAACTCAAAAGTAATGCGTTACATTTCATAAAAAGTGAGACGTAATCAGTTACTGCAAGAGCTATTTTAGTTTTTACTTTCCATTGTTATGTCTATGTGTGTCCAGTAGGGGTCACTCTTGGTTAAATCCTTGCAGAATAAAGGTGGGAACATTTCCTCAGGTAACAGGTGTTTCTGAAAAGGGGAGGTGCACAGTTTTTTGACCGCTATTTACAAACATCACTCAGCTGTTGACTATTGTCACATCTCCATTTCTCCTGTTTATTGTTATGGAGCAAGGAAGAGTCGGATCCAAATGCGAAGCTTTATTAATAAACCTATAGACATGGTCAAACATCAGCAAACAGGTACAGTACAGTTTTCACTCAGTTGTGTTTTAGTGACTAAAACTCTCCAGTATTTCATAGTCAAACACAGTTTTATATTGAAATGAATATAAAATGAAAACATCCTGGCTCCTCCACTGCTCTAGAACAGCATCAGGTTGAATAATTACTGGTTGTGAATGATAATGAATTCTGAATGATGAGATTATGAGAGCGAGTGAGTAAAATAAGGGTTAGGTGTAAAAGAGCACATAGTTATTGTGTTCCTGGAGTTTGTTCAGGTTAAGTCCAGCCCTGGATGAGTGCTTTCATCATAAGTACCAGAAGTAAAGAAAATCTGACTAAACTTGAACTGCAGCTGGACTCCTGGTGACTTTATGATTCTGGCAACAGTGTGTTTAATGCAAACCTGTTCATTTATTGATATTATACAGTGCCTTGCAAAAGTATTCACACCCCTTTATTTGGCACGTTTAGTTTTGTTGCAGCATTATGTTAAACTATTAAATCACTTTTTTCTCCACATCAATCTACATCTCATACACCACCATGACAAGCACAAAACAGGTTTGTAACAACTTTGCAACTTTATTAGAAATAAAAAACTGAAAAGATCAGTTGCATAAGTATTCATACCCTTTTCTGGGACACTGGAAATGTATCTCAGGAGCATTCATATTGCTTCTAGATGTTCCTACACTGTATTTGATAGAAAGATGAATTAAACCTGTCGCTCATATCTGTTTAGTTGTTGGGCTTGTTATAACGTCGTTGGTCAAACTCACATTCATACTCTACGAGATTGAGCTCTGGAAAATGTCCATTCAATTTAATTATTTCTCTGTTATTGCCACATCGCACCATGTTGAATTCAGTCCTTAAAAGACATGTTTTGGAAAAAAAGAAATTGAATAAAGCTTCATTCTTTATTTTACAAAAGTGTGCTGCTTCACTGTTATTGTGAAGATACACAAATAAAAATAGACTTTTCTGAATGATGCTCTTTCATTTGATTGCTCTTTGCTTCTAAATGTTGAATGTTTTCAACTCTTAATCATGTTCAAACATTTAAAGCAGTGTTAACTTCAAGTCATTATTTATATAGCGCTTATATTTGACAATGCAGATTGTGTCAAAGCAGCTCTACACTCCAGTATTAAACGCTGTTAGTGTCAGACTTTCAGAGTCCTTCATCACTTCAATTAAGATGATTATCATTTCATTTCAAAATCTGACTTTAGCACCTCTTTTTGCTTTGAGATCAATCTGAGGATAATTACAGGTTGAAAATCATAACAAGAAATAACTGTGACAGGAAACACTGATAAAAAAAAGTCATTTATTCAATTACATTAATCTGTATTATATGAAAGTCTAAAGAAATAAATGTGGCTTAAATAATTTGTTGGAAGAACAACAAGAACAAAATGACACTGTTAGTTTCTACAAGCGATTATTAATATTTGTTCTCATAGATTCATAGTCATCATTTGATCTGAGAATCAGATTCATAAACAGCTGAATCAGGTATTTCTAGAGTAAATATTCATACTTGATTCAACATTGTGGATCAGCGAGAACCTTTTACATCCATTTACTTCAAGAAACAAATGATCATTAATCTCTAGAACTGAAATCAACAATTCTTCATTGACAACAAACACTGAGAATGTGTTGAATCAATAGTGGAATAACACTAGAGAAAATATGATCTGACTGTTTCTCATTGGTCAGATATGATGAAGATGATTTATTTGAGCCCTTCATCACGTGTTTGAATAATTGTTCATTTGTAAAGATGAATAAATGTAGTTGTTTTCTGGTCTGATGTTCAGATCAACAGTCTCTTACTGATGTGATCTGGATTAAATATTGAAACATGATGAAAGATGAAAGCAGGAAGATCCAGATCTACAGATTACTGACTATTGATCGATAAGATCCTCAGAGAGGAAGAATCATCAATAGTACAGAAGAATGGTAAGAGTGTGTGAGTGAAGGAGGTTGTGAATGTGTGTAGATGTGTGTTAGTTACAGGATCAGAGAATGACACCGTTCCTCTGTCATAGTCCAGATTCACTCTCACACGATCAAGACGCTGTTTAACACCAAAACCAGAACCTGGAGACCCTCCATACCACACACACCAGACACCAGTGTTGAAGAAAACACCTCCCTTCCTCTGGTTTGATGCTGTAGTTACTCCAATACTCCAGACTGAACTCTGTTTAACCTCCACATCCCAGCAGTGTGTTCCTGAGTTAAAACCCTCTGAACCCAGAACACAGAGATCATAGTCAAATCTCTCAGGATTATCAGGAACAGGTTGATTGTCGAAGCTGAATGTCACACTGGTCAGATCATCAGACAGAAGGAGAACTGGATGAGCCGTGTTTGGATCCAGAATGACAGGAGCTGATGAGACACAATCAACAGATGCTGCTGTTATTCTGATGTTCATATAATGATCAAGACTGAACCCAACACAGATGATTATGAATTATGACACTCGTCCTGTTGATCAAACACATCAGACATTTTCCTCTCATCACTGTCAGTCATTCTCTGTCTGATTTATCAATACTGAAAGTTCAATCACAAACACTGACAGACACAAACTCAAAACACTTTCATTTACTCTCATTTAGATTCAATTAGAGTCAGAAGATCATTTTAATAAACAGATCTTTACACAGTGATTTCATGTTTTCATGTAGAGATATGCAGTAAATAATGTTCATATCTTTATCGTTGTCCTCAGTGTTTCTCTTTTATGAATCACAAAGGTATTTACTGAATTCTGTCTAAAATAAATAAACAGTAGATATTATTCTACAATAATGCAATGAAATAATACTATAATAATGATAATGATAATAGTAATAAGCTTGCTGATATTAACAAAAACTACAATTAAAAATATTTAGTTATTTATTTAATTATTCAGTAATTAAAATAAAGCTTACAATCAATTTATTAAAATTTAAATGTTCAGAAATGTTGTTTTGGCAACTACTCTAAATAAATAAAATAAATTAACATGAAGAATTCAAATGACAACCTAAAACTGAAATAAAATGATTTATAATTACACATGCTAAAAATGAACTTAAATAGAAAATAATTATTATTTCAAAATTGAATAAATAAAAATATATACAAATAAAACCTAATTAAAGTAGCATATAAACAGCAATAATCAAATAGGAAATAATGTTTATGTGACTTTAGACTACATATGAGAGTGAATCAGACTGAATTGTGGGATTGATTATTTGTAAAAGTGAGCTGCTGGTTTTGGTGCAGTAGATGATCTGGTTCATAATGCTGAAATCTGTCAATATGGCCTCATCTTCATCATCATGATTTCCAGTGTGTGTGTATAAGAGCTCAGGGCCGTATTCACAAAACATCTTAGAGCTAAAAGGGTCGTGTCAGTCCTAAATTTATATAGGACTCCTACATTTTTGCTCTAAGAGTATTTCACAAAGCATTTAAGCTCCTAAATCTGTGAAACATCAGTAGTGAAGAGGACTCCTAAATCACTGAGACCAAATCCCAAACTATCCTAAATTGGCTATTGCCGATAATCTGCCTCAGAATGTAAAAGTTTTATAAACACACTGCATTTATTTGCACACATAGGCATGCGTATTTTTATATTCTTTTGGGAGTTATCTCCAAATTTGTCCTTTTGAAAGGTCATTGTCCCAATTTTTTTTTTTTTTTTTCGGGTAAAAACACAAAAACAAATACTACCTCACGTTTCACGTCAATCACGTTTACATACTGCCTCCAGGACGTCATAAAAACAATCGGATCGGGTTCGATTTTCTGCATTTTTTGCATCCATAGCAAGCATTCTGAGAGGTGTTAGGACAGTTTAGAGCCATCATGTAACGGTCCTTGTACACTTGAGTTCACAGAAACTAGTGGTCTTCTTTATAATCTGTGGCTCCAGTAATTCTGGCAAAGCATCAAAGTCACTGACGTTCTTAAGTAAACTTTAAATTGCTGGGATAATCTCAGAGATCCTTTGAGGAGGTGCACAAAAAACTACTCTCTCCTTCCTCTCCTTATCTTATAACTGGATGGACCCAATGTCCTTTCTTTTTTTCTCTTTTTAAGAAGAAAATCATCCTCACTGCTTGAATATTCCATTTTGTATTGTTTTCATTTGACTTTTTATTGATTTTTTTTCTTTCTTTTTGTATCGGAAGAATTACTACGTGACTGGTGTGAAATAATTTGATGCGTGACAAATGTTTTGAATGATGAATACAAAAAAATGCCTACAAAAAAAAATTCTGACTCAGTGTGCAAGGGTCCTTGTATAAAGTTTGGTTGTCTTTTATGTTTGCATGCATTCAGAAATGATCATTCTACTATTAGTAAAAGGATATTCATATATCCACGAATTGTTTACGAGAAGCACACATTTAAGAGGCTGACAATTAGCTGAACATTTAGTTGTTTAATTAGTGACACGTAGCTTTATTTTTAAACACACATTTTTATTGTAAAACCTTTATTTGAATTTGGCAAAATAGTATCATACTCTACAATATTTATATGAATAAATCTCTGACAGAGAAATCCCTATCAGCCAATCACAGTGTGCATAGCTAATGAGCATGCTGACATCATCCATATTACTGAGCTCAACCCCGCCCCTTACTCTCAACTAAAGACTTCTCTCTATTCCTGAGTAAAAGTTTGTCTCAGCAGCTTTGGGAATAGGTTTTAAGAGAAAACTCTTTTTTAGGAGAACTCTTCAGACTCACTGTTCTGGACGATGTCCTGCATCTTCTTCCAGACTCTGAACGGCAGGTTGCCCAAGTAACGTGGCACATCAATCAAAGCTCCAGAAGGCGTCTGTGGATCCGGCTGTGAGATCTGGACTCTGGAAGAACATTCAGGAGTCAGAACTGCAGTGGCTTTGGATCAGAAGCAGAGAGACCAGAGACACCAGCAGATCACTCACCTTTCCATTGAGACTGGAAACTCCTGCAGAACAAACACACCATTGATCATCAACAACTCAATCAATCATCAATCAATCAATCAATCATCTGAAATCAGACCTTTAGAAAGCAGACATCACTGGCTTTCATCATCTCCTCCATGTCTTTGATTGTGTGTGAAAGAGCTGAGATGTGTCTGTTCATCTCCTCCAGCTTCTCCTTCATCATCTGCTTCTTCTGCTCCTCTTCCTCCCTCAGTGCAGTGATTGTAGCTTCTTCTTCATCTCTGAGAAACTGATGAAGCTTCTCAAACTGCTGTTTAATCTGACGCTCTGTGTGCTCAGCTTGAGACTGAAATCAAACCACATTCACTTCAATCGTCTCCATCGACACACATCGACACGATCACATCATTCACATCTGAGATCAACTAATCCATTATATTAAATATATCAGATCACAACTGTATATAGTGATCCTACAGCTGGAATCCAAATCACTCTCCATTCTGTTTCCTCACCTTCATGTGTTCAGCTGTTTTAGCAAACTTTCCTTTTAATATTTTATTGCACTTAAGTTTCTCCTGTAATGATTTCAGTGCTGTATTCAGCTCCTCCTAGAATTAAACAAAATTCATAAAACACCAGATTACAGTGAAAGAGAAGACGATACAGTGATATGATCATATAATGCAGTGCAAAATTATTTGCCCCCATCCTGATTTCTTCTGGGTTTTTTTTTGTGAAAATCTCATACACCTCATAAAAATCTCATAAAAATTATACTGACTGTCATTTGCATTGACTAATTATGAAAATCAGAGAAAGATATAATTTGCATAATAATTTGGAACATAGTGTATTTATTGAAGTAAAAATAGTTATCCGATACCAACTGGGTCTGTGTGTAAATCTATTTGTCCTGTAGTTATTAATTCCCCAAATCTATGAAACTTTATTGATAATGGAGTTCAGCTGGACTAAACACAACCAGCTCTGATCAATCAAATCAACACGTAAACAGGACTTTAAAACAACATGAAGTTGAAAAACTAATTTCTCTCACCTTATAGGATGGGACAACTTCATCGATGGGTCTGATTGTGTGCTTGATGTGTTTTTTTGATTTCATACACACTACACACACCGGCTGTTTGTCCTTCAGACAGAAGAGTTTGAGTTTCTCACTGTGTAAACTGCAGATCTCCTCAGATCCTGATGAACGTCTCTCATTTCTCTCCTTCAGGAACGACTCACACAAGTTTTTTAACACAAGATTATTTGGAGGATTTTCTCTTGAGGATCTTCTCCTGCAGACGGGACACTCCTGAGTTTTCTTGGTTCTCCAGAACTGTTGAAGACACTCTTTACAGACACTGTGACTACATGATAAAAGAACAGGATTCTTGAAGACTTCCTGACATACAGGACAAGAAATATCATCTTCAGATAGTGAAGCCATTTTGACTCTTTGAGCTCCAGCGATCTAAACTTTACTTTCACTTTCTGAACGACAGACTGAAAAACAAATCTCCACGAGAATCACAGAGATCTACCGTCTATTCAGAAACAAACTGAACAAAAGTCCTTCTGTAAAGTGTTTCTCCTGGTTCTTCACTGATGGCTGGTTGTTTGTCAGTAGAGAAGAGAGTCAGTGTGACAGAAAGGAGAAAGAACACGTCAGTCTCTTCCTGGTAAGAGCTGTAAGAGGGAGGAGTTTATGATCAGGTGAGTGTGTTTCAACAAGTCAGACACGAACATCTGTGACCTGCAGCATGAAGCAAGATGAACAATCTCAGAGTTGCAGAGTAGGTTTAGAGTTGACAAAACCAAACAAATCCAACCTGGTTTAGCAGGCTCACAAAGCTCAATATAATAATAATAATAATAATAATAATAATAATAATAATAATAATAATAATAATAATAATAATAATAATAATTCCTTACATTTATATAGTGCTTTTCTGGGTACTCAAAGCACTTTACATAGAAGGGGGGAATCTCCTCATTCACCTGGATAATGCGACTGCAGCCATATTGCGCCAGAACGCCCACCACACGCCAGTTTACTGGTGAAGAGGAGAAAGAGTGATGAAGCCAATCAGAATATGGGGACGATTAGGAGGCCATGATGGTCAGAGGCCAATGGGTGAATTTGGCCAGGATGCCTGGTTACACCTCTTCTCTTTTTTGAAGGATATCCTGGGGTTTTAATGGCCACAGAGAATCAGGACCTCGGTTTAACGTCTCAACCGAAAGACGGTGCTTTTTGTCAGTATACAGGGTCCTTTTCAAAAAATTAGCATATTGTGATAAAGTTCATTATTTTCTGTAATGTACCGATAAACATTAGACTTTCATATATTGCAGATTCATTACAACACAACTGAAGTAGTTCAAGCCTTTTATTGTTTTAATATTGATGATTTTGGCATACAGCTCATGAAAACCTCAAAAAATTAGCATATCATGAAAAGGTTCTCTAAACGAGCTATTAACCTAATCATCTGAATCAACTAATTAACTCTAAACACCTGCAAATGATTCCTGAGGCTTTTAAAAACTCCCAGCTGGTTCATTACTCAAAACCGCAATCATGGGTAAGACTGCCGACCAGTAGGCCATCTTTGACACCCTCAAGCAAGAGGGTAAGACACAGAAAGATATTTCTGAACGAATAGGCTGTTCCCAGAGTGCTGTATCAAGGCACCTCAGTGGGAAGTCTGTGGGAAGGAAAAAGTGTGGCAGAAAACGCTGCACAACGAGAAGAGGTTCTCATGAAAAGACCCTGAGGAAGATTGTGGAGAAGGACCGATTCCAGACCTTGGGGGACCTGCGGAAGCAGTGGACTGAGTCTGGAGTAGAAACATCCAGAGCCACCGTGTACAGGCGTGTGCAGGAAATGGGCTACAGGTGCCGCATTCCCCAGGTCAAGCCACTTTTGAACCAGAAACAGTGGCAGAAGCGCCTGACCTGGGCTACAGAGAAGCAGCACTGGACTGTTGCTCAAATTTTGCATGTCATTGGGAAATCAAGGTGCCAGAGTCTGGAGGAAGACTGGGGAGAGGGAAATGCCAAAATGCCTGAAGTCCAGTGTCAAGTACCCACAGTCAGTCACGGTGAGCAGAGCTGGTATTCAGAGGTGAGTGTGTTTCTGTCCTCAAACTACACCATTATTCACACACTCATGATCTAATGGTGTTTCATGTATTCAGGATAATCATCTCATAGCAGATCCAGGGAATCCTCACAAACTGAGAGATTCTGTTATTTCAGTCTCATCTGATCGTCTCGCTGTGTGAATCTGAATCATCACATCATCTGTCATTCTGATGATGGAGTAAATCAATCTCTCAACATTCATCTGTTTAATATGAATTTAATTTTATAATTTCTTCTTTAATGTATCTTTCTGTCATCACAGTTCAGACTGAAGACCATGTTCAGAGGTGAGAGAAACAGTATGATGATGATTGTGTTTTTCAGTGAAGGAATGAGACTGCAGAGACTCCAAACTCAGGTGAGTTTCAACTGATAAACGTCTGATTATTCACTAATAAAACACTGCACATCTCGTTCACACTCAATACACTTTCAATGGTTTGTCTCATATTGATCATTGTGTTTTATTAAAGATGATCTGAATAAAGTGATTACAGATCGACAACCTTCAGGTAAATCATTAAGAGCGTGACAGCTGTGGTTTTGTTTGCTGATGTTGTTTTCATCATATTCATATATCATGATTTCATAGGATCATCTCGTAATTTCGTAAGTTGACTGTCTGATTTTATTTTCTGTCACTTGTATAGGTCAGTTCCCGGGGCTTTTGGCTATCATCATTGTTTTTCTTCTTATCCTTCTTTCCATCATCATCATCATCATCATCATCTTAATCGGTTCGAGGCATAAAAGGATGTCCAGGTGAGTCAGTCTTAATCATTTCGGTTGTTAAATGTCACTCTATATTTGATCATGAATCACGTTTCTCATCATCTTCAGATGACTAAATCTGTGGAATCAGTCTGAAATAAACTCAAACTCTGTGCTGGATGTGATCATATGTAATAATCAGATTCAATCTGTTGTCAGATCTGTTCCCGAGTCAGACTATCATTGTGAGATGGATTATTTAGGAAACAGGTGAGTGAGATCATGTCTTTGACTCCCACTGAATGAATGAATGAATCAGATGAGCTCTTTGAATGCAGTGAGAGTTTTTAGGATGAATGAATAAATGTAATGGAGTGAATCTCTTGAACACTGAAGAGATGAAGCAGGCGGATGATGTTTTAGCCTTTACACAGATCTGATGAGAATCAATCTTCATCTGCTGTGAATTAGACATCGACTAATGAGTTTTTCTATAACTGATGCCAAGGTCAGGGTCAGCCGATATGTGCTGCCAATATTTTGTTTGGCCTATTTTTGAAGTTCTCCTCTTTATTTGATGCTAAAATGTCACACTAATAATAAGTGTATGCACATCATTTCTAAAATTAAACTCAGTCTGGATGAAACATGGCAGAACAATGGTGGATTCTGCAGAAGATGCACGCTTGGGAAAAACATTATAAAAGTGAACAAGACCATTATGATGATCGGAGCCACAGGTGCAGGAAAAACCACTATAATCAACAGCATGATCAACTACATTCTGGGAGTGCAATGGGAAGATGACTTCCGGTTTGTGCTAATAGATGAAGGGAAGCAGAGATATCAAGCTGAAATTCAGACATCAGTGATAACAGCATATCAAATTAATCACATGAATGGTTTCTAGGTTCCATATTCTCTGACTATTGTGGACACACCAGGATTTGGTGACACCAGAGGACTTTCCCATGACCAGAAAATCAAAAAGCAGATTCAAGAGTTCTTTTCTGCCCCTGGAGGGATCGACTGCGTTGATGCTGTATGTTTTGTAGTCCAGGCTTCACTCGCTCGTCTAACACACACACAGAAATACGTCTGACTCCATTCTTTCCATATTTTGGAAGGACATTGCTCCAAACATCCTTGTGCTGATTTTTGCAGAAGGGAAAAAACCTCCTGTTCTCGAGGCCATCAAAGTCTCTGAGGTGCCCTGTTCTACCAATGAGTCTGGAGATCCACTTCACTTCAAGTTCAACAACTCTGCACTGTTTGCTACCAATAATAAATTTGCAGATGATGAGGAGTCTGATTGTGAAAACTTGGACCAAATGTTCTGGAAGTTGGGTTCCCCTTCAGTCGAATCACTTCGACGTTACATATGGGAATTCGCCTAGAAACCAATCATCTCTGAGCCTTATACAACAGACCAATGAAAATTGGCGAGTGGCTTGTCATGCAAATGCCACTTGCCAATTTTCATTGGCCTGTTGTATAACTGTGCGTTCACACCGCCGCCGGCGAGAGCGTCAAAATTCGCTCTGGCCGCCCTGCATGCAACGCTGTAGAAAGATTCCTTGACGCTCTGACGATCGAACGCTTGGTCTTGTATTTAAAGCAGCCGCAAAGCAAACAAGCATGTCGATCTTGTGCAGACTGACCACAAGTAGGGTGTAAGTTAGTTAACCTCATTAAATATTTTAAACATGAAAATAAGAAATTGAATTTAATATAGTTACATGTTTGCTAACGAAATAAACCAATTAAAAGCCATTTGTATGGTGTGGGTTTTGTGTTCATGGTTAAGTGCAAACTTAAAACAGGGACACGTCCTAGATTATGGGGAAACCAGCCACAGCAACAATTAACTTCTCCTCCATTTTCCTTGGGAACTAATGTGGCCGGAACCAAGTTTACACGACTGCGTTCTTTGGAAACCTCTCAGCTGTGAACTTCTACATTCCGATTGGTTGCCGCCGAGCCGCGTCATAGCTCATTACCATAAAGTTGACCTGACTTCAACTCTCCCCGACGCCCACACCGCCCAAAACGCGCCGCGCCGCTCTCGCCGCTTCTCGCCGCCGGCTCACATTGAAAATGAATGACTTCCGGCCACTTTGACGCTCTCGCCGCCGGCGGTGTGAACGCACAGTAAGGCTCAGAGATGATTGGATTCTAGGCGAATTCCCATGTGTAACGTCTCCGTTCCCTCCTTTAGGGAACGTGGGTTACCTTCGTAACCTAGACATTTTTCCAGCATGAGGAAGTTCTTCACATCCCTTAACATGATGAAAACCCAGAGCTTGTCTCTCACACAGGAGGTCTTAAAAGAGCGACAGCAACTAGAAGTGTATATGCAGGGTCTCCAGCCCCAAATAAATGCTGGTTAAATCAAGAGGAGAACAGCTGCTTTGGAGCAGCACAAGGCTGAAATGGATGCAAACAAGGATTTTGAATTTGAATTAGTAGTAACTGTCCCAAAACAGATTGAAAATAACACTGACTACTATTTAACCAACTGCCAAAGATGTTTATTCACATGTCATGACAAATGTCCTTACGCAAATGACAGTGATAAATTGCATAGCTATGAAAGATGGAAAGTGTATGGTCTGT